>NC_000077.6:53026620-53224120 GCF_000001635.26 Mus musculus
AGTCTCTATCACCAAAGGGTGAGCCTTCCACCAGCTGTGCTGTCTGCCCAGGTGATGAATAGATGGTTTTTCCATCCTGGGAAGAGGAGATTATGAGTAGAGGCCACAGGACTGTTTTGTGTATTGTGGAGGGAAGATTGGCCGTATGTATCCCTTTTAGCTCCAGAGACACTGCTGGTACCTTGATATTGTTCCTGCCTGGTATCAGTTTATTTAGTGAAGATCCTATAACAGACAATACGCAATGATGGCTGTTGCTGTCTTTGCCTATAACAGGTAGAGGTGGCAGGTTTTTCCCTGCTTCCCAGCTAGTAGACTGCACATGAATGAGCCACCATGGTTTATATCCCTCTTAATGATCTCCACATGGATACTGAAGCCATTTTCCCCTAGTGGGTGCTTGTGCTTTGAGGATGAAGGGCAGCCCAGCTATGGGGACAACAGCAGCTTCCTCCTTCCCAGACAGGTCTGCACTGTCACCAGGCTAGAAAGCACATCCGCTCCCAGCCTTCTGGGCAGGTCACAGGTATTCATTCTATTCCTTCCCTTGAAGGAACAACTCCGTATGCTTAACTTTCCACATTCTTCTGGTGCTTGTCTGTGAGTACAAAGGCTCCCATGACTTCTACAGAAAGGTGAGCCATCACCCACCACCTCCTCTCTGATCACGGTGCCACCCTGAGCCCCGTGCTCACGTCCTGGGCGGCAGTTCCCACCTCTGGCTCTTGCCTCTTCTAGCACCATTTCGTCTCAGAGGGTACATCTGCAATTGAAGGGCAAGAGAGGCCAAGCCTGGGGCTGCCTGCAGACCAGCCATCCTAGGGCTCTGCTCTGCATGGCTGCCCTGGAAAGCAGGGCTATGCAGTCCCACCATCAGGCTGACTGGTTGTAATCATCTCCTGCCTTTTTCTCTTCTGAGCTGGGACAGGTCTTCTCTTCCTCTGAGTATCCCTCACTGCTCAGCCTCCTAACTATGCCTTCTGCCACCATCATCCTACATACTTTGCCTGAGCCTCTCAGCTGGGAACACAGGGCAGCACCTGGTTCCTCCTCTGCCCTGGAGAACCCCTGTGTCAGGACATAATCAGGAGTATCAAGCTCTGACTAAATGCGCAGTACCGAATCAAAAGATAGTCAGTCAAAGTTGGAGTGACCAGAAAGCTTCCAGAAAAGGGAAGATGGTGACCTTGGCTAAGCAAAGGAGCATTAAAACCTGACTCTCCTGAGGATGTAGTTGGTAAAGTAGTTGCCTAGCATTCACAAAGCCTTGGGTTTGAACCCCAGAACTGCATAAACCAGGCATGATGCTACATGCCCATAGCCCCATCACTAGCGAAACAGAGACAGGAAGATAAGTTCAAGGTCCTCTTCAGCTACAGAGTTTGATACCATTCTGGAATACTTGAAATTCAATCTTAAAATAAAGAGATATAACTGGTTATATCTTTACATTTATATCATATTTTTATTTATGTGTATACCACAGTGTGTGTGTGTGTGTGTGTGTGTGTGTAAGCCAGAATACAGCTTCTGAGAGTTCCTTCTCTTCCTCTACCATGTGGATCCCAGGGATGGAGCCCAGGTAATCAGGTTTGGCAGCAAGCTCTTTACCCACTGAGCCACCTCACTGACTCTGGCCTGTGGTTTTGCCACCACCAGGAAATGTCTCAACTGTGGAACTCTTCCAGGTTAATTGATCTAAGCCCTGGTGGTGACAAATGACCCAATGACAGATTTGAAACAGAAAAATAAATATCACAAGGGTATGGTCCTAGGGTGCTGGCTGGGGTTTCTAAACACATACCATATAGCAGGCTCTCACCAGTCAAGATGGGGCCTGTCTTACACGGAGATCTTACAGAGAACAAAGTAGGTCAGGGAATGAAGAGGCTGGGTACCATGTCCTGGAATTCTGATCTCATTGGGTTGTGACTCAAAACCGACTTCCTGCTGGGTGTCCTCCCTCTGTCCTGCATAGTCACAGGGTCAGCCTGCCTTCCTCTCAGTCCCCTGCTGTTGTAGTATTCTGTGACCCTGCTAGGCATTAGGCGTCTCCATGTGAATCTCAGCCAAGGTCCTATGAGGAGCCGAGAGTCCAGGCAGTGATTAACTAGAGGACCATGTGCCTTCGGTGATTAGCAAGATATACCATTGCAAAGAGCAGCCGTTGAATAATGAGCTCCTTGCTTTATTACAAGGCTTGACTCCCTTGAGCCAAGTCTAAATGCCAACTGAATCCTGAACTTTGAAAGATCCAAAGAGATTAACAGGAGCACAGTAAGAGCTACCTTGGATGGCTTTGGAGGCAGGCCATGTGCGGGTACAGAACCCAAGCCAATCCTAGAAGCCAGCCTCTATAGCTTCCTGCCCTCACCAGCAGGGGTAGCCACCAATCTTGGCTCAAGACTGACTTTTCTCACCATGAGAACTGAATCCATCTGCTGGAAAATCCCCCTTCACAAGAAAGCTCTTGGCCTGCCAAGTGATCTTCTCTTGGTTAAAAATAATAAAAAATAAAAATAAAAAGAGCAATTCCAATGGGCCAGACAGGGGCTGGGGACATGGCTCAGTTGGCAAAGTCCTTGCCTTGTAAGCAGGAGGACCTGAGTTGAATCCATGTCACAAGATCCAGGCACGTTAGCACATGCTAGAGAAACAGCAGAGAAGAGAAGCTTCCCAGCCGGGGTGCAAGAGTTTGAGTGTGTTGTACATAGGGTACTTTCTCCTTCTGGTAATGGTACGTGATAATACGGTCACCCCTGAGCTTGCCCGGCCCTCAACTCCCACTATTTCATATACTGAAAGCCAACTTCGGAAGCTGTAGAAAACTCCAGAATTACATCATTTTTGTAGCATGGTAACCCTCACACCATCCTGCTGCATCACACTCAGTATGTATGCCAGCCCTTTGTCCCGCAGCTCCGAAGTATGTATATATATGTGTGTATGTATGTATATGTATATAAACATATACATACATATATATATATGTCACCTGCCTGATAAGTAGTTACCTCAGCATTCAGAATGACTGCCACAGTTCAGCAATGCTTGCACACACAGTTTGGTACTTCCAGTTACAGACAGTCACTGGGAGTATTTGAGTCCACCCACAGAAGACTCCAGTATGCACGGGTCAGTGCCAGCCAGGAAAGCTTAGCTGAGCCTAGGTATTCGAAAACTGTATTGGAGATCAACTGACTGACTCTAGACACACCAAATCTCTAGCCCAGTCAGAGATGGGGCTAGTATTACCTGCTATGTGTGTTCCACCATAATCACACTGTAAGTGTAATAAAACTAGGTGGCATGGCCCAAACCTCAAAGATCAACAAAGGTGATCTTACCAGGGAACACATATCCAGGCTTAAAGTCACTTCCAAGGAGCCAGCGTCAAAACGCCAAATTCCTGATGGGACGAAGCTAATGTGCTCCAGACAAGGCTGGCAGGGCAGGATAAAGGCTCCTGCAGTTCTCAGAAAGTAGCATCTTGATCCTGCTTGTTGGGCTTGGGTTTATCCATAACACAGCACAGATAACAGCATTCCAGCTGACCAGCAAAGAGGAATGTGAAATTGTGTTTGGTTTCTATTCAGGTCTATCCCTGTCACCAGTGAGATTGTTTGATTTGTTCTCTCCCAAGGATCAGAGCTTGGCAGGCTCTTTAAAACCATTGCCTTTCCTTTCCTTTTCTCCATTCCTGATGTTTGATTCTAAACTTCTGGTGTGGTCGACAGCAGAAAACCCCACAGCGGCGGGGAGCGCTGCCTCCGCATGCTTCTGAGCATCTTTCATCCTCCAGGCGCAGGAGAGCTAAGGAAAGAAAATTTGGACATGCTGCAGCTGTTTAAATGGTCCTCCATACTGTAGAGTGGGACGGAACAATGTCGCACACTGTGGTGATGAAATGGCCTTCCTAGGATACCCTAAAACCCAGGGTCTGACAGGAATAAAATGAAACATAAACTTTCCCAAGGCTACTTTTCAAAAATCTCTTGAAAACTGAGAAGCTGCCCTGTGGCTGTCCCCATGTGTGCTTCTGGGTTGCAGGTAGACCCTCTGGCCCAAATCTTCCACACAGTTCCAGAAACAGCACCTGTGACCCCATACAGCACCAGACAGGGCTGTGGACTCGTCTTTATTCCGCTTTGTAGGGACATCCACCCAAACTTCAGCCAGGGGGAGTTTCTAAGCAGTCCTGGGCTCAATATTTGGATCCTGAAGATGGCTGCACTGTTGTAAATGATCATCCTGCCATATGTGTAAGAAACTTCTAAGCTGGGCAGTGGTGGCACACGCCTTTAATCCCAGCTCTCAGATAGAGGCAAGCAGATCTATGTGAGTTGGAAGCTAGCCTGGTCTACAGAGTGAGTTCCAGGACAGCCAAGGTTATATGGAGAAACCCTGTCTTGAATAAAACAAACAAGGGGGGGGGTAGAAACTAATGTATGAGTCATGTGCTAATACTTTGAATCACTGCAGTGAGTCTAGATTCTAGGTGCTGGGTTTCACCTGGCATTTGTCACCTTGCTATATGTAATAGGTCCTCTAGGAAGGTGACAGGAGTGACCTGGGAAGCAGGAAGAAGGACATCTGCTGGGTGACCAGAGAGGAGTTGGAACTAGTATCTCCTTTTGCAGTCAACTGCACCATAACTTTCACTCATCAACACTCTGAGGACCCACTGTGTCCTTGTGGCTGCTCCAAGCCATGCGGACACAGAGAGCAGACGCTATCTACCTGCAGTCCATTCTCTTCCCTCAGGGGGCGTGCATGTGAAGATGCTGAGGTAGAGGCATGGAGGACGAGACTAATGTGATAGGTACTAAACAGCTATAAGGAAGGCTGGGGAGAGGATGGTCAGAGTGCTTATAACCCAAGCGTGAAGACTGGATTGGGAACCCCGGCATCCATGTAAAAAGCCAAGTGTAACACCAACATGGGGAAACCGTGATAGGAGAATTTCTGGAGTTTGTTGGCCGGTCAGCGAGCTCCACTATTGCACTATTGAAAATTTAAGGGAAAGAGCAATCAATGAAAGCCTGGCCTTGACCTCTGGCCTCTCTGTGCACAAGCACACAGTACCCAGAGAAAGGAAGATAGGCGAGTGGAGTATTGCTTCCATAAGGAGGGAGGTATGGAATAGGAGACAACAGTGGAGCCTGGGCTATGTGCTGAAGGGAAAGCAGCCAGGCCAAAGACCTGGAGAAAGAGATTCTAAGCAAAGCTTAGCACATGCAAAGGCCCCAGGACTGGGAGGAGCCTGCAAGTCCAAGGCAGCAGATGCAGGCCAATGTGGCTAGAGCACCGGAAGTGATAGGAAAGTTAATGGCAGATGAGGCGTCAGCAAGGAACCTGAGGGCGTGGGACCTGGCAGGCCACAGTGAGTCACCTGGGTTGCCTGTTTACATTGGCAGTGGCAGTGTCTGCATGGCAAGGAAGGGGACCTGAGGATTGAATCCACTGCTTTGGTGGGTCCCATGGAACCCTGGGGGTCAGGAGCCTTGCATTTTGCAGGATGCCAAGGCAGATGGTGACCGTCAGCACCCCCACACCCCACCCACCATGGCAACCTTTTCAGCCTTCAGCGCTCTGACTAACTGGCCATTCTTCCTCTTCAGCACACTCTGAAGATGCTCTGTTCAGGAGGAAGTTGAAATGGCCAGCCCCTCTAATAACAGAATATTGAAAAGGTCACAGCAGTGCAGCCAAGTTCTCCCACCTACAAATCACAGAGAGCGGCAGCTCAGATAACTCACTCTCCTGACAAATCAAGAAGCAAGGACTGAAGACCACACCACTGATTAGGGCTCATCCAAATCCAAGGCCTGGGGAGAAATCGATAGAGAGAACATGGCTGTCCTGTGGTGCACAGGGTCGGAGCAGCAGGGATGCTGATTAGCTAGCTGATCAGTAGGTGGGAGACATGCTGCCCCCTGGTGGCTGCTCCCAGGACAGCGGGAGGGCCTGCCTTGTTTACCATCTCAGTTAGGAATGCTTCCAGAGGCAGTTACACTCTGCCCCAAAGTATGGAAAAGAGCCTTTCCCCAAATCATTACTAAGTAAAATGTTTGCCACTGAAAATCCAAAAATTTTATTCCTTTCTTTCCATATAATGTGTGTCCTTTCCTATTAAGAATTATTTTTCTGGAAATTAGCTTTTGCTCAGACCTGATGGATCAGACACCTAGGGGATCAGACCTATAATCCCAAGTACTTATGAAGCTGAGGCAGGAGGATGGAGAATCAAGGCCTGGCTAGAGAGATGACTCAGTAGGCAAGAACACCTTCTGTGCAGGCCTGGTAACCTAACTACAGGTGCGGTTGGATGCTTGCCTGCCACACTCCCTGCAGTGGAGGATGGAAAGAGAAGGAACTCTGGGGCTGGAGTTTGCTGGTCAACAGCCTAGCTCAAAGTTCAGTGGGAAACTTGCATCAAAGGAATGAATGGAGAGTCATGGAGCAACATGCCTGATTTCTTTCTCCGGCCTCTCTACAAACAAACAGGCATGCACATATTCACAAACACATGTGTGCATACATACACTCTCACACACATGCACACCTGGATATATACTCACACATGTGTGCATGGTCACATACACACACACACACACACACAGAGAGTCAGTCTTTGAGGAAAAAAAAAGCAAGCAAGAATGTGTAAAACTCCATCCTCATAAAGCAAAGACAGGTTTACAGCTTAATTTACCATGTAGCTCCACAAACAACGTGAAAGGAAAATGATTTAATTAAAGACTGGACAATTAACCTGCGTGCTAAGAGAGAGGACACCACACCGCCAGAGTTCCTGCATGCAAGTCCTTGTCTGTGGGCATTGGCTTCAGGGAATATTAATGGGTCCACAAAGCTGGATTTGAAGTGGAAAACTCACCTTAAGAAGAAATCTGAGAAGATTAGGAGAGGGATGAATGTCAGAAACGACTCTGATTAAGCCATGATAAAGCACGCCAGGAGCTGGGAGGGAGAGGCGGTACATGGGAGCTCTTTTTAAAACCATAGGCCCCAAGATTGCAGTGGGCTTTGGAGATAAGGGGACTGACATTTTGAGAAGGGTTGATTAAAAGCTTTTCGGCACAAATGCTCATTTTCACTGGGGGTTGAACACAAAAATCCATGGAGTAAATTGAAATTCTGAATGCTAAGAGAAGACTCAAAGATTTACTGCCACAAATTCAATTAAGTGGCAAAAAAAAAAAAAAAAAATGGAGCATCTTCTTCAGGGTTCATTTAGACACTAGCCTCATAACTGCCCAATTTCCCACGTCTGCTAATGGGATAAGCCCCACAGGGACCTCAAGTCTGGACAGGAGGACCTTAACTAAGGGCCAGTGTGCAGCCAGGCCCTTGGCACGGCACAGCTGATGTCTCCTTGACTAGAGGATTCGATGTCAAGTAGAAACACGCTCGGTGATCCCCACCCCCACCCCGAGGTTCCAGGCCTTGAGTCAACAGGCTTTACTCACAACCCACCTCATGCCTCCAGAAACACTTGACCTCAGGGATGATCAGTAGTCTCTAGTCTCAGCACTAGAGAGACAGGAAGGTCAGGAATTCAAGGCCAGCCTAAGCTACATGAAACCCTGTCTCAGCAAGGAATAAGCAGAATGAGCAGAAGGGGTAAAATTAAGTCACCTGGAATATAAACATAAGAATCTGGGGCCCTGACTGGGCACTATGAGCCACCATGTCAGGAAAAGATCCTCAGAAATAGCCAAGTCGGAGAGGGTGTGGTGGGGGGAGGGGCGGGTATGGGAAACTGAGGAACAGATTGACGGCAGCTGCAGTGGATGTTCCCTGATGCCTGTGAGGGCAGGGACAACCAGGGCAGGACCCCTGCTCCCTGTGACACACCACCTAGGCAAGCAAAGGCACCAGTCCCAGCCCTCTCCACCACAGGCTTAGCTGGGAGGCCATTTGACACCTGGCTCGTTTCCACTTCTCGGTGGACTATCCAGATGACTTAGAAAGAGAAAGGGATAAAGGGAGGTAATTTTCTTCTTTGAAAAACGATATAGCAGACCCCAAACCCCAAATGGAAATAAAGCAGGAACACATTAGACCAGAGGAGAATCAATAAAACAGATGAGGTTTAAAGAGCTGACAGCAACAGGAGACGGGAGAACAGGAATTAGAAGACAAGATTTTTAAATCCCAGACATTAAACGTGAGATAAGATAGAAAAAGAAGGAGTAAAAAACATAATGAATTTTGAAATTGAGTATTAAAAGGGGGGGCTAGGTTAAAAGCATGGAAATTAGTAATGTTAAAATAAAAGTGCGAGATAATGGGACTTAGACTGTAAAGCAGCTGGGCCCAAGAAAAAGCTGCTGAGGAAAAAGAAGGTGTGGAGGCAGGGGGATGCAGAAGGAGGTCCCGGCGGGGCCTACCAGTACAGAATGACTACCCCCTCGCATACCCTCCTGTGTCTTCCATGTGCTTTCCAGAAGGGCAGTTTTCAGATTTTAGCCAGGAAAAGCTGTCCTGTGATGCTTGAAGATGCAGACACCTCAGCCCTTGACCTCTTAGTAAAACCCTAGTGGATGGTCAGTGAGCTCCACAGAATGATCTAGAATGATCCATTGCTCAATGCAATGGGGTATTGGGCTAATGAGGACTAGTTAGCTAGTGTGTAAGTGGACAAATGAGCACACCCCACACACAACATCTTTCTGGAAGCAATGACTGGGAACCCAGCCAGATCCTCTTTCAGATGGAATGCCCATTTTTTAGAACAAATTCAATGTCCCCTCTATGGCCCTGAAATGATAGCATAGACTTCCATGTATCTCTTCCAAATAGGATGTGTTAACTGATACTGTTGTGAGGACCATTAGTGGAAGATGCTGCCGCTGTCCGATAGGCAGGTCCTGATGCAAAGCCACTGCAGAATTCCTAACAATGGAGCCTGATGCCTCTGTGTATGCAAGCACAGACGATACAGGTGCACTGAGTTGGCAGTTCCTGGGCCACCTGCTGTGTTACCACGGGCAACACAATAATAGTAAACAACTTTTGATAAAGTTCTGAACAAAGCAACATATATTCTTCTGTTGGTTTTCATAGTTGTCATAAGCCAGGAAAATTCCAACTACATTTAGCCATGCTGAAAGGACCGTGTGTTCACGTCCAACTGGAGCCCGTTCTGGCTTCAATGGCTATTGACATTTTCACACCAGTTTTCAAATGAGGGGCAGGGACAGATGACGATTTGCTCGTGAGAGGGCATAGCCTGTGCCACTCAGAAAGTCTGGCATCTCTGGTTTTGTCATCTCAGTATTAACAGCAATCAATCATTGTAACTACTGAAAATATTCTGGAACTTTGCAGAAAAACTGCTGTGAGCTCTGTCCTACTCGGAACCATTTTAGAAGGAGATGCTTAACCAACAGCTCTGAATTTTCTCGTGGCTACCACATCATAATTGCCCCAACTCAGTTTTGCAAAAAGAAGTTCAATGAATACTTATAGGAACAATAGCAGAGAACCCTGCAGGAGACACCTGTGAGTCTTGGCCAAGAAGTCCCTGTCAGACACTCCAGGGAGCCCTGTTGATTACCGGACAGAGACAAGAAAATAACAGTGGAGAAAGGATAGAGCAGCTACAAAACAGAAAAGGGATGTGAGCCCAGCAGAGGCAGACAACTACTGAAAGATGGCCAGCACATGACCAGCACATGACCAGCCAACCTTCGTAATGAGCCACACATAAGAGAAAAGGCCTGACCCCCAATGAGAGTTGTAGATAGCCATCAAGAATTCTTGTAGTTGGAAAAGCACTGATTTGCAAGTAGGAGTTCAATCTGAAGAGCCCAGGCTTTAAAAAAAAAAAAAAAAAAAAAAAAGTCAGGCACAGTACACTAGACAGGCAGAGGCAGGCAGATCCTAAGACTCATTGACCAGCTAAGCCTAATTTGTAGAGACCCAGATCAATAAGAAACCTTTCCTTAAAAAATAGTGACAGTATATCCCAAGGTAGATGGTGCCTGGGGAACAATGCCTGAGGTTGTCCTCTGGCCTCTACACTCACACACAGAGACACAATGACACAATTATTTCATCAACCTTAAAATCCTCAAATGCTACACAAAGGCAGGAGGCTTCCACTCCTAGGATAGATTCCATCCCAAATACAAAAACAATTCTTGGGAAAATCTAGAAAAAAGAAATGCCAGTGCCATAGAATAGGGATATTCTGCCTGCTCAGAAAGTTTATTGGTGCCATCCGAGGTCAGAAGTCAGGTTTCAGACTTACTCTCCAGAATCCGGGACTCGGGGAAAGTTAACTAACTCCATGTTCTTATTCTGAGTCGGTTAACTCATTTCTGAATTGGTTTCTTAGTCAGCAGAGACCTTCGAGGTTTATAAACTCCAAGGGAAGGGAAAGGTAGACATTCAATTCCGTTATTGTTATTGAACAGTTTTATTCTCAATGATTTAACTCCCCCAAGTTTTGCCTTAGGAGAAAAGAAATCATTATAGCATACGATGGCAATTAAACTCGCCTGTGCCAGGGAGTATCCATTGTGGTGATAATTGGAAGACACGGGGGCGTGGCGGGGATGCCGTCTTAGGAGAGATGGAGACATCCTCTGTTACTCTGGAACCTTATTTAGGATTTCTGGAGGGTGATACATTGCTGCTCTTCACTGCCTGAAATTAAAGTGGGTATCAGAAACACCAGCTCCTCTATGATCTCATTTTAACGTCTTCCCTTCGAGTGATTAGATGATGTAAAGATAACTTTGCTTTTTAAACGAACCATCTCTTGTTTCCCTGTAACTGTAATCACATCAGTTGGGTCTTTGCCTCTGGAATTTTATTGCCTTGCCTCGGTTCCCCCTCCAGGCGAGCAAACTCGGTAAATGTAAAGGCAGTTCACAAATCATGAAAGCTGGGTTATTACAGAAACACACACATATATATTATTGACTGAAAAGCAAACCCCAGAGACACTAATCATAATATTTATGCTCTTTAACTTGAGGTTTGAAGCAAGAATATTTTCAGATACAGATGGTGTGAAATGATCATTGGAACCATAACATTTTCTTGTGTTAAAGTCAGAGCCTGGAGTTAGCTTTGGATTAAGTTTCCTTCTAATTCGCTGTAAAAATGGGCTTTAGGAGGTGCTGAGGGGAAGCGTTAGTCCCTTTGATATTTATATTTACACACACACAAATATATGCACATATATTAAGAGTGTGTGTGCAACAAAACACCACGACAAGACAACTTACAGAAGAAAGAGTTTTTGGGGCCCTACAGTTTCAGAGGGTGAGTCCATGACTATTGTGGTACATAGGGACAGGTAGGCAGGCAGGCAGGCAGGCATGATTTTGGAGCAGTAGCTGAGAGCTCACATCTTGAGAGAACAGCCACAAGGCAGATAAGACGATCTAATTAGAAATGGTGTGGACTTTTGAAACCTCAAAGCCCAGCCCCAGAGACACATCTCTTCCAATAAGACCACAACTCCTAATCTTTCACAAAGTGTTTCATCAACCAGGGACCTACTATTCAAATCTATGAGCCTATGGGGCCATTCTCTATCAACACCCCCCTCCCCCAGTACACACCTCAGCCCCATAGGTTCCTGGCCAATGCATTTTGTCCAACTTCAAAATCCCTATAGTCTTTCTTAGTCTCAACACAATTTAAAAGTTCCAGTTGTTTCTGAGGATTCAAGGCAGTCTCTTAACTGTAAACCTCTGTAAAATCAAAAAGTAAATTACATATTTCCAACTTACAATGGCCCAGAGCATGTGTTAGCATTCCAAGCGGAAGGGAGGGGAGAACAGTGAGGAAATACTGGACCACAGCAAGGCTGAAACCAGAGGGGGACTCCGAATCCCGTTACTCCAGGTCTTGTGTCAAAGGGCTTAGATGGTTCTGCCCTTCTAGCTTTGCTGATGACTTCTCCGTTGGGCTCTCCAGCTCCCTGTCTGCAGGGGTAAACGGACTTTCCAGCAACTGTGAAGGCAAGCACCCACGACACAAAGTCTCTTTCACTCTCATCCTCTTGTCTAGGGTGCCACCAGAAGAGGATTCCCATACTTAGAGTGGGTCTTCCCTTTCAAATAATCTATCCGAGGCAGCCCCTCACAGGAGTGCCCAGCAAGCTTGCATTTCAGTTGCTTACAGGCCTGGTGAAGCTGACTACCACGATTTGCCACCCCCATGGTCCTAGTCCCGATATCACCCTAGTCCCTACAATCTGGGTTTGCGTAGAATCCTAACTGAGCCAAAGAAGCACTCTTGCAATAAGAAGGCCCTGAAGGTGTGGGGAAATGGTAGCATTTATGGATCTGTTATTTGGAAAGGCAGAGTTCAAGGAAAGAATCCTTTCAGCCTTAGAAAGGGATAATATGAGAGCTCCAAGCCTTAGCTGAACTCGGAGCCTTCTAAACAATGTTCTGCAAAAGGGACAATAAAGGCTAGAGACTTCAGAAATCCCTCCCCTGACTCCCAGTTTACCTGTGCATCTGACTTGCTGCCAGCCAGGGTCCCTGTGACTGGTAATGGGCATATCATCTCAGTGCACGGCACTGAGTAACCCCACCTCTGAATTAGAAGAAGGACGGGGAGGGGGAGAGCATTCATTGTCTGAAAGAGACAGACTTACAACAGAGAAATCTTAACAGGAAAGGGTCTGTTTCCCTTCAAGCCACTGCTCTTACCCTGGTCTAAGCTTATGATAGATTTCAAACAGTTTGCTTTCCTCTCTCATTTGCCAGAGAAGTCATGTGACCACACAGGTTAGCCATGTACAGGTCCCTGTTTGAGTCTGCCCATGGGTTCCCTTGTGTCCCAGTCCTGTACTCGTACTTCAAGGACCTGGTGAACTTAGGAGCTAACATGGCCTGTAGCTGAGCCTGTGCCCCACCTCCGACCTGCAGTTTGAAAGGAGGTGACAGACCTATGGAAAGACTCGGGCAGGGAGGCAGGCATGAAAGATAGCCAGACTTCTATCCTTAGTAGGCCCTTCCATCCTTCTCCATGCATCCTTCTCTGTGAATGTCTAGTTTTGTGACATCCCTGATGCTTACAAAGAAGCAGGATTCCCCACCCACCTTTTTGGTACCTGGTCCCCACCTGAGAACATATGTAACGGGGACCTCCAACCTGTCCCCTTCTGAGTTGGCCAATTTGTGCAGGAGATGGCTGGACCTGGGCTCCTGGGCCTGGCCCTGCCACCAAAGCTCCCCATGACATTCCTTCCTCTCTAGGTGCCTCCTCCCAGAGGAGCTCATGGTCTCCGCCTACTAGTCCAGGTTTAGTGGGTCTGTTGAGTATGCCCAAAACTCATCCTTTGTCTGTGTCAACGATGGTGAAGGGACACAGCCCAGCACTGCCACCAGCAGCCTTGAGGAGTCCCTTCCTGCTTCGAGGCCTCCACTCAGACAGAGCAGAATCCTTGACTATGATGCAAGAAAGGACTTATTTCAGGATGAGCCAAGCGAAGCAAAGTTAGTTTATCAAAGCAGGGGAGAAAGCCTGAGACTATAGCATGGGGATGCGAGGTGGACTTAGAAATGACAGTATGCATAATATGCGTACATAACACAGAGTGAGCCTCTTTAAAAATTTTTGAGATTGTAATTTAATTACAACATTTATTCCTTCCCATTCCTCCCTCCAAATCCTCTCATATGCCCCTCCCTACTCATTCAAACTCATGGCCTCTTTTCTTATTAATTGCTATTGTATACATATTGGCACTGGCCATCCAGTTGGTGTCTCTTGCCCTGGGAAAGACCATCTCTCCCACTCCTAGCCTTCCTTAGTCCCTTAAAGTTCTTTGTGTAGGGTTGAGGCCTTGTGGACTTTTCCCAGTCTAGTTTGGCATGATCATTTTATCACAGAAACAAACAAACAAACAAAAAACAAGCCAGAACAAGTCCCCTATCCCTGCCCTATCAGAATGGCACTTGGTTTGAACATGGACACTACACATTAACAAGGACATGGCCCTACTAACATCTGCCTCAGGAGCTCAGCATGCATATAACCAGACTTCTGCAAACATCAGATGGTCCCAGATTCAGTCAGCATCAAACAGAGCCTCCCAGGGGAGGATAGAAGTCTCCAGACCAACAGGCAGTGAGAGGTCTGCCCCCCTCCACACACACACACTCACTAGATGCACACACACATACTCTGTCACTCACTAGCATGCGCACACACACATACACACACTCTATCGTGCGCACACACAAGTACATATGCATTAAAGAGCACCCTTGAAAGTCCAGCCCACCATCTGGAGGGAAGCATCACTCTATAGCCATAGCTTTACCGGGAGGATAATGGAGTCTGCCCGGCCAGGCTTTTGACTTTCAAGGTCAGCAGCAAGCCTGAGGCTCAGCCCACTTGCTTCTCCCAATCTCTAGGAAGTGGCCTCTGACTACCTGCCTGGTGCCCATCCTCTTGCCACTCTGAGGACCATGGGAGGGGCCAAGCCAATCTCTGGGCACAAGCAGCTTACACGGTTGGGACGTTAAAGTCCACAGCCGGCAGTAACCAGCCAGGCCAGGTGGCCACGAGACTGCTGAGGGGCAGAAGGGCTGGATTCCTGGGCTTGTGCCGCCTGTAGTCTCCAGCATGTCCTCTCCATCTCGGGACGTCTGTGCACTGTCACCCCTGAGCTCTGAGCCGGGAAGCTCTCAAGCCTGTCCACCATGCCCACCAGTTTTGAAACCATTCACAGATGACTTTCAGCAGCCTCTGAGCAGGAGTGAGCCTCACCCTTCCCCCGACCCCCCAGCCTCCTGCACTGGCTCTCACCTGGGTCTTACTGAGCCCCTCCAAGGAGAAGAGGCCAGCTACAGGACCCCTTTCTACTCCATCTTCCCAGGGAGGGAGGCCCCTGGGTTCTTCCCGGCTCCCCAGCTTGCACTCCCAAGTTTATGAGTTGCGCCGTTCCATTTCTTGCTATAAAAAGCCAAGGTTTTAGAGCTTTAGAAATAAATTATTTTTTCAAAAAAAGGCTGTCTTCTGCAAATTGAAAGCCTTAGTTTTCAGAAAATTGTCTCTTGCTCTGAGTTTCAAGAGCCAAGAATTTGACACTTTGATATTCTGTGCCCCACCTCTGCCCATGCTCTCACCCCGGCTGGGACAGGCGGCCTTCTGCCTCATTTATTACTGAAGGAACTGAGGAAGAAAAGATCACTTGCTGAAAATAAGGTGGGAGGGGAGGGGGGCCACTGGTTATTGTTTTTTGAAACAGTCTTGCTCACCTAGCTATGGCTTAGGAGGAGACAGGGCAGTGGATTCTTATCTTCTGAGTGATGTGTGTGTCCTCTGATGCATGCTAGCAGCTACAGCCCATGACTGCTGTACTTCAGTAGGAACACTGGGGTCCTCTCCATGTGGACAGCAAGCAAGGGTCTCTCCTCAGCAGTTGGAGGCCATTTGGGAAACCAAGGCTCATTCCAAGCCTTCCATGCTGCTGGAACAAGATTAAGCTCAGGACAGATAGTCGTGGCTGAAATGGAAAGTTTCCATCTGCGGGAATGCGGAATGGGGGTTGTTATGGGCCTGATTTGTGAACTTGAACGAGGGCCTTCTAGAAAGCCATTTGTAAAATTCATGGCCGTCTCCAGCTACCACTAACACATTCCATCTTCCATCTTCTCTGACCAGGCAATTTAACATTCCACACATTTAAAAATTAGAGTGGATGCTGGAGGGGCGAGTGGGAAAGTGGGGGGTGGGGAAGGGCGCGCCTGAGCTGAAAAAAACATGAATGAGGTGAGGCTTCCTTGCAGCCTCCATACGCAGCCTCCACACTTACCTCCCATAGCACCAGGGGCCAGTCTGCCTGCTCACTCCTTAAAGGGATTTCTAAGACACTGGGGACTTCTGCCCCAGCTGTAAAGTTCAGAAAGCCAAGGAGCTTTTAGCTGAATATTGCCCACTTCTTCACACCTCTGCCCCTCTCTGTCCCCTCTACCCCTCGCTACCTCCCTCAGCCACTCTCTGCCCCCTCTGCTCCCTCCACCCCCTTCTGCCTCTCTCTGACCCCTCTGCCCCTCTCTGCCTGCCTCTGCCCCCTTTACCTCTCTCTGCCCACCTCTACCCCCTCCGTGCTCACTCTGCCCCCTCAGCCCCCCTCTGCCACTCTCTGTCTCCCTCTGCCCCTCTCTGCCCACCTCTGCCCCTCTCTGCCCACCTCTGCCCTCTCTTCCCTCTCTCTGCCCCCTCTGCCTCCCTCTGCTCCCTCTCTGCTCTACTCTGGCCCTCTCTGCCTCCCTCTGCCTCTCTCTGCCCAAGACTTTATATCCTCAAAGACTGACCCTCTGAAGGTTTCAGATATTATGAACAAAAGGCCTGGGGTCCCATCCTGGCAGGAGTGGAGTATGAGCTACAGTTGGGATTCGGAAGCACTGCAAGCGACATATAGTGGTATATAATTGACCTGAACGCAGTTCAATTCTGAAATTCCAACACATTCTGAGGTCACTGAAGCCATCTTGCATCCTTTCTGGAACAAAATCTTCTCTAGCAAAGAACCATTCGAACTTCTGATCAACTTTCCAGATATAAGTATAGTGTTAAAATGAAGGTGGCCCTGGATTCAGGCCCTAGCCTCCATAGACTGGGTGTTGTAGTACATGCCTAGGGTCCCAGCCCTTGGGAGGTACAGGCAAAACAATCAAGAGTTCAAGGTCATCCTTGGTTACACAGTGTGTTTGAAGCTACTTCATACTTTGCCTGGAAAATAAAGTAATCAATTAAAGTAATCAAAAAAAGTAATTTCCTGGCTGGGGAGTGGCTCAGAGGGTGGGTGGTTGTTGCACAAACCTGAATCACAGGTCCTGCCTTGCTCAGGTTGGGGGTCAGGGTTGTGTTCAGTTATTACTATAACCAGTAATGTCCTGGGGACCAAATTACATAATGCTAATCTGTCTTCAAGGAGCTTTAAGTCCAAGAATATTGGGATTAGGGGGCAAGTCCATCAGTCTGCCTGTCTGTCCTCTACCTGAGTTTCTTAAAGCTCTGGTTTTGATTGAGCCAGTCTGGTGACATATCTCCCCCACCCCGGGATGAGACACTCACAGCCACAGAGCACCCAGTGTCTTATGACTGCATTATTGAACCTATTATAGAGAAGGGGACTGATGAGCAGGGACCGGGGCCATGCCGAGATCACAAAAGACAGGAGCCAGTGTGGATGAAATGAACACATAGCCCTGGGGACATAGAACAGGAAGTAGATTTAACGATATAATAAAAATCCATAGGAAGACTTTAGAAAGTAATATTTTCATGAAATAAGAACAGGATGCTATGGAAAAGAGGGAAATAAGGGAAGAAATACTTCTTGGAAATTAAAAATCCAATTGGTAAAAATTTTTAAATGTGGTAGATGGGTATCAAAGTAACACTGTCTCAGACACAAAAACCATCGTCTTCCTTCTACTTTTTCCATTTGCATGGGTGTGCATAGTATGTATATGTCTATATACAGATGTGTGAGTGCTTGCACATGTGTGTGTGTGCTTGCACTTGGAGACTCAAGGTTTGTGTCAGGAACCATCCACCTGTGCTTTTGCCTTATTCACTGAGTCAGGATCTCTCAATCAAGCCCAGAGCTCACCGATATGGCCAGTTCCCCCTAGCCAGCTTGCTCTACAGACCCTTGCCTCTCTGTCTTCTGAGGCTGGAATCAGAGATGGGCCATCACACCCACCTGGTATTTTACGTGGCTTCTAGAAACTCGAGTCCTCATGATCATATGATAAGCACTTTAGCTGCTGGGTCATCTCTCCAGCCGCCTTCTTCCCTAAAAGAGAAAAAGGAAACGTATTAGTGTTTATACTCACTATGCAAAATGATGGGTTTCATAAGGACCTTTTAATTCATGTTTGTCATGGACTGTGGCCATATTTGTCCATCTGGCTCTCCTGTCTCACCCTCCCATTAGTCCCAGATAATCCCTCTTTCTTTCATGTGCATGCACATGCATACATACATACAAAGCCCTATATTTGAGAGAATGTTTATATTTGTCTGAGTCTGGCTTACCTGGCTTGCTGGGGGAAAAGGCAAAATATAAAAGGAATCAAAGAAAGGAAACCTGGCCCAAGAAAACTCAGCACTAAGCAGGTGTACAGCAAAACAAATCCCAGAAAGAGATAGATCAACAGCACCAGACGCCTGGAGGATGAGAACCTGGCACGATGATGGTGTGCATCTGGAATCCCAACTACATGAGAGGCTGAGGCAGGACCTAGGAATTAGTGACCAGCATGAGCAGTGTAGAGAAGAAGACCTTATCTTCAGCAAAAAGGAAGTAACCTTGAAAATGACCCATTTGGGGGCTGATGAGATGGCTCAGTGGGTAAGAGCACCCCACTGCTCTTCTGAAGGTCCCGAGTTCAAATCCCAGCAACCAAATGGTGGCTCACAACCATCTGTAACGAAATCTGATGTCCTCTTCTGGTGTGTCTGAAGTGTACTTACATGTAATAAATAAATAAATCTTTAAAAAAAAAAAAAGAAAATGACCCATTCACCTTAGAATAAGAACATAATAGTCAATAGTGTTGACTCACTCTCAAGAAGGAAGTTCATTCCATCCAACCAAAATAAGGTCAGAGACAGGACTGGGGCTGGAGCTTAGTTGGTAGAGTATGTAACACACACCAAGTCTCGGATTCAATTCCTAGTACAATATAAATAGGCATGGTGGCTCATACCTGTGATCCCTGTACTTGGGAGGTTAAAGCAAGTTTCAGAAGTTTGGGCTGGAGAGATGGCTCAGCAGTTAAAAGCATTGACTGTTCTTCCAGAGGTCTTGAGTTCAATTCCCAGAACCAGACCGTGGCTCATAATCATCTGTAATGGGATGTGATGTCCTCTTCTGGAATGTCTGAAGACAGCAACAGTGACAGGGTACTCACATACATAAAATAAAAATAAATCTTTAAAAAAAAAAAAGTTCAAGGTCATCATTGGCTACATCCTTGGCAAGTCCAAAGCCAGCCTGGGCTACAGGAGACCCAGTGTCCAAAACAAGACAGAAAAATAAAGTCAAAGCTTGACCCTGTCCTAAAAACAAGACAAAAAAATAAAGCAAGACCTTAATGGAAGTGTGTACATTGTCTTTCAATAGGTTTTCTGCATGTATATGACATGCATACATGTGTGTGTGTCTCTGTGTGTCTCTGTGTGTCTGTGTGTCTCTGTGTGTACATGAATGTGCAGGTCTAGGTATAAGTCCATCGTTGATATCTGGTGTCTCCCTCAGAGCTCACGCTGCTCTTGCCACCTCCCGGCCCTGCCTCGGGGTGCTGAGAAGCTGCCTGTTTTTCTGTGGGTTCTGAGGCTCTGAGCTCCAGCCCACATGCAGCAAGCACTTCATCCATTGAGCTGTCTCTCCCCTCACCTCTCAGTGCATCTTACGGGGAATTAAAAGTTCTAGAAAAGACAGATAGCTAAACAAGAGAAGCACGGCCACATGTTAAACAAACCACTATCCCTCGTGATTCGCAGCAGTGGAGGAGAGGCGAAGACTGAAATTCCAGTCTCCAAACAGCAAGGGTGACTTGCCTGTGCTGCCGGCAGGGGCCCTGCCCTGTGCTGTGCTTCATCTCCTGCCAGGGATGATAGGAACTTGAGGATACACTGACACTGCATTTAGCATCATGTCTGCCATCAAGGAATAGAAGCTTAAACTCACTACTTTTAGTAACAGATAAAAGGCGTTGTAAGAGTCATAAGTTGGGTGACTTCTGATTGGTAGTAAGAGGCGATTTTTGAATTTTACTTTTGTTTCATCTTACTTATTGTGTGTATTTGTGTGTGTGCACATGTTTCTGCCATGGCATGAGGATGGGAGTCAGAGGACAGCTCATAGTGGACTCTCTCCCTCCACCGTGTGGGTTCCGGGGATTGAACTCGGGTCGTTAGCCTTGGTGGCAAGCCCCTTTACCCTCTGAGTCATATTACAAGTCCAAATTTCATTTCCTATGGTGCACATGGCTTGGCTTTTTAAATGTTTTCCAAAATGATGCTACATTAGACATCAAAAGATGTTTCAAAGGCTATCTCGGACTGGTAAGAATCTGTTTTCGGTTCTGTGCCTTTTACTGTATTTTTATTTATTTTGCTGTTCTCCAAAGAGTACGGTGTAGAATGGTTCAATACATTTTCTCAGCTGAAAATGCCAGTGTATTTATGTAATGAAAATGCCAATATGTACGTATATATTTAAAATTAGCATAGAAATGATTAAGGCAGTTCAGGATTGATCAATAATCATATTTGATTTGGGTTTTCTTATTTTGCCTCCTTCAGTCATCCTGGGCTTTGATATTTATTACCACCCACTGAGACTCTGGCCTTAACTAAATAGAAGTTGCTTGGGGAAATTCACAGTCCGGGGATTGAATGGAAGCGGCTGCCGGATACAGAATTAGCTCCGGCAGAGTAAACAGAAGCCCAGGAAGCCTGCACTGCGCCTTTGATAAAAATGTCTCCCCTGTCTGGACACAGCAGAGCCAACAGTGCCACACTGTAGCCCCCAGTTATGAAAGTTTCCCATTCCAAGAATAGGGGCAGGGTCCTCTCTCAAACATACCAAGTGGGTTTTACCAAATACTTATTTCTAAGTGGGGGGAAGGGAGGAGAGAGAGAGAGAGAGAGAGAGAGAGAGAGAGAGAGAGAGAGAGGGAGGGAGGGAGGGAGGGAGGGAGGGAGGGAGGGAGGGAGGGAGGGAGAGAGAGAGAGAGAGAGAGAGAAATATATATGTGCTTGATTGGATAGCAAGTGGATGCACATCTGGAGGCCAGAGGTCCATATCAGATCTCCCCCTCAATTGTTCTCTATCATATTCACTTTTTAAAGCAGGGTGTTTCTATGCCCCTGAAGCCCACTCGCCTGGCTGGTCAGCAAGCTTTAAGGATCTTCCTATCTCTATGTGCCACCATACCCAGCTCTTCACATGGGTGCCGGGGGGTTAAATCAGGTCTTCCTGCTTGTGAACCATCTCCTCACACCCAAATACTGTAAAATGTATGGTGCTGTGATTTGTGGATGTGATTTGTCCCCCAGAAGGTCATGAGCTTAGTCACCAGTATGTGAGAATTGAAAGGCAGAGGGCCCTTTCAGAAGAAGGCCAGGTAATTAGGTCACGGGGCACAGCTATCTGACAGGAATTAAGACCTCAACTAGATTCCTCAGGAGAATAGGGTGAACCCAACAATTGACTCTGGCTCCTTACTTCATCTTACAGTCCTTGTGACACATTCTCACTATTGTCACACACACACACACACTCAGGCTCTCAACAGCAGTAAAATACATGGACTTGCCCAATCTCGGACTTTCAGCCTCCAGAACTGTACCCAGCCTTGGGTATGTTGTTATAGCAACAACAACAAATAACTTCCTGCATGTGACTCTCAGACCCTAGAAGAATGAGTTACCTCTTTGACTTTTCTGTGATGTTTGGAGACTGCTGAAGAGTTCCTAGGGAGTGAGCAGTGACACAGGTCCAACCTTCCGGGAGTCCAGACAGGCTGAGCATCGGACCCCAGTTGACGTATGCCTGCCTTCTGTTGGCATAGCGAACTCAAGAGACACTGCAGAGCATGGGTCCAGAGAGGTTCTGGTTTTCCACAGTTGCTAAGGAAACCTGCACCCCACTTTATTGCTTGCTAATTGAAATGAAATGGATTTTTCCAGGATAGGTGACCCGAGTCCTTAGCAGAATACATAACAATCCATCATGGGACAAGAGAGATATCCCTAGTGATTGGCCAGCAGGGGTGGCCCACCCGGCCTGTCCATCCTCAGAAGAAAGGAAAGGCCAGGAGAGTTCCTGACCTTCAGGGTGTCCAAGGCTCCTGGGAAGCAGTGCCCTGGGGATGAGGATCCATGAACACCCAGAAACCAGAGTCCCCTGGAAAAAGCAAATGTGTAGCACCAGTCACAATGCACAGATGCGCAACGTAAGGCAAGTGGCCAAGGAAGATGAAGAAGCAGAGGTGGCAGGGCAGGGGCAATGCCTCTGTCAGTCTGTAAAGCACTTGCCGTATAAGTGCAAGGACCTGAGTTCAGTCCTCAGAACCTGTGTAGGAAAGAAAGCCTGTATGTGTAAGCCCAGAGCTGGGAGACATGGAGGCAGGAGGACAGGGGGATCCCTGGGGCTGACTGTCACTGTCAGCTGATGAGTTCTAAGTCAGTAAGAGACCCTGACTAAGAAAAGTAAAATAGACAGCTCCTGAGGAACAACACTGGAGACCTCTGGCCTCCACATGGACATGTAACACACACACACACACACACACACACACACACACACACGGAATAATAAAAAGGTGATCGGTCTTGTTTGTCTGGAGCCTTTATGTTTTCTTTTGTCCAAATGTCTTAGAATCACTATGAGAAGGAGAACTTTTAAGGCTGCAATTTAGTTCTCTGCATCGAACAATTCAGCACATGCCCAGGGGCTCTGTCTAACGTCACACCTAATGAACTGCAGTGTAAGACACCGGGTGACGGAGACTCAACCAGGCTGCCTGGGCTCCCTGCCTTCTTCCCTCTCCCATTCTCTCTGCAGAGGGAGAACACTTCATCACTCACAAATTACCTACTTCCAGTGGAGAGATGGCTTTCATGCCTCTTTTTTTTTTCCCCTTTGAAAATGTGTCACCATCCCCAGGGGCATTTCCCACTCCACAGGAGCTATATCAGCCAGGCATCTGTCCATCTCTGCGAGCCTGCTTAGCAGAGGTCAAGGAAGTAAGAGGGCTGAGGATCGGGGACACTGCCAGCTTGCCTGGGTCCCAGGCCTCTAGAGTAAACCCACCAAATGCCCTCTTTTCTACTGAGCCACAACTTTGCCCACCCACCAGGCTGAACCTGTCTTTTATACAGGACTGACATTTCTTGTGTGTGTGTGTGTGTGTGTGTGTGTGTGTGTGTGTGTGTGTGTGTGTGTGTGTGTGTGTTATGAGGCGCAGAGGCCTGCTGCTCTCCACAGCTTACTTGTAGCCTCCTTGGCCTGATACTGACAGCAGGCTCCACAGATCTATGTACACTGAGCCCCTGTGTTTAGGGTTAAAAACAGTGCTTGCCTCTTCACTGAGTACGCATGACACAAAGGCGGTGTGTGTGCAGAGACACAGGACTTCTCTTCCTGCTCTGGCAAAAGACAGCCTTAACCTGTCAGTTTTGATTCCAAACTGGCCTTAATCTCACCCCTTCTCCAGCCCTGTCACCATCTGAGCTCTGCCTCTTCATTCCATGACCCACAGCCCTCCCCTGACACTCTGTGGACTCTCTAGTATGGCTTCTTTCTCATCCCAGGCTTACCACCCCCTGAGGCTTGTGACCCTGATAAGGTCAGGGTCAGACTATAGGACACTAGGGGCTCATCCGTCAATAAAGTAAAGATTGTGAAATTCTTTCTTGCCGTATGGGTGAGTACACTAAGGTTCAGAGAGATTAAGTAATAAACCAGAAATCACACGGCTTGCAAGTGGTGATGGACAGGTGGAATATGATCAAGCCAGACACAGAGCCCTGGAGGTTGGGAAGGCTGGAGGAAAGGAAAGGACCTGAAGTTGGTATACACACACACACACACACACACACACACACACACACACACAATGTTGATAGCTGAGTGTGTTCTCTTTACACACAAGCATGAGGGAGTAAAGTATAGCATGAGCTAACCCACCTATGATACCCTCACCCCCTCCTCACATCCCTCCCCTCCCTTACCTTTACACCCCCAAAGGGCACTTGAGAGGGACTACAGATTACAAGCGGAAACATGCTAGCGGGACGAATGGGCTCTGTATAGCTGTGCTATGGCTCCTGAGTACTTGCTTAGCCGCCCAGCAGGAAGCCAGCACCCAGCTAAGGACAGTGATCTCAGCCTTGGGCTAGACCTTGGGTAGTCTATGCAGATGTGTTCAGGTGACTGTACAGATTTCTATTTCCCATTTATTACTAGTGAGAGATGGTGTCTGAAGAGATCATGTACAGCACACCCCCCTGGGAGAGTGGCCAACCCCTGGGCTGTGTAACAAAGGGTGTTGGGGGCTGCTAGGCCTATGCTGTGCGGCAGTGACTTTGGAGGCCTCTGGTGCCATACACCTGGGTTGGACAGTGGTTCTGAAGTCTGGCCGCACCTCCATCCTCAGCAAGGCACCAGACACCATATAGAAAGAACTGGACTCAAAAATCAGATAACCCCAGCTGCTCATTACCTTGGAGGCTCCCTCCTATCTTGGGGCGCACCGCACGTTGCTGTGGAGTTATCTGAGTGAGTTATTTTATTCCTTTTTTATGTCCTGAGCAAACCCCCATCATCATTTTATTAATGTATTTGCAATTACTGGATAATGATTTCTGGTTGCGTGTGGTCTGTGATATGGGGACACTTAATCAAATATCCACAGGACGGGCATTTAAGTTCTCTGGGGCCAGAAGCTTTTCCCATCAATTAGGCTTCAAAGAAATGGGTTTCAGGCCCATCTACAACTGCATTTTTATGTGTCTTTCATGACTCCCTGGCCTCCCCCTGGTGTCTTTAGAGATATCAGGAAATGGGATGCGGGGCAGAGGCATCTATTAGTGGGTGTGCAGAGAATGGGTTTATAATGTGGCTACAGAGTATTAAAGTGACTGCTTTGCAGCAGGGTGACTTATGTTCCCTTGACAGTCACTCTGTGATGTTCTCTATACACAGAGCCACCAGG
Source organism: Mus musculus (assembly GCF_000001635.26). Classification (NCBI taxonomy): domain Eukaryota; kingdom Metazoa; phylum Chordata; class Mammalia; order Rodentia; family Muridae; genus Mus; species Mus musculus. The sequence goes on from NC_000077.6 coordinate 53,051,364, forward strand.
AAGAGAGATTCGTTGGCCCAGTGAACTCCCTGGAATCAAGCCCAAGGGGGTGCTTCCTCTGGAAAGAGGCTCAACCTCCAGAACCTTCCACATCCCCACCCTTTCCCCTCCAACACAGAAGAGCTAGGGATCCGACTTACTAAAATACAGGCTGTCTCTTTATTGTCTAGCATCCTCTCCTGGACCACTGACTCCTGCACCATGGACACATGGGTTATCATAGCTCAGAAATCAGGGCTGGAGGCCTGAGCGTCTAGCAAACAGACCGGTTCTGCTCTGCTACACCTTGGCCTGTATGTGAGTGCTCAGGGGACTCTGGACTTTTCATGGAGCAACTGGGTAATATCCTTTTACGGTCACTTCTTCAGAGAGGCGATGTTATGTAGCACTGGAGAGCCATTAAGGGAAAGCTCTTCTCCTTCTGGTCTAGAGAGTGCAGTCTACATCTGCTATTGGGTTGAGGCTGTTCCAGGCTACCCAAGACATGAGATAATCCTATCAATCACCTGGTCTAGGCACTACCCTTCAAGAAGGTAGATGTAAGTTATACCAAAGAGATAGGAGGAATAAGTATTCCTTAGATGAGGTAATGTGCTTGCCCTTCCCAGAATCTCCATGTTCTGCACAGTCCCTACTGAGCCACCATGATGTTCTGTGACGTAGTCAGCCTACACCCCTGAATCCTAATTCAGAAAGACATCGCTTTCCCTCTGTCCTCTGTCTCTTTCTTTTGGATGCTGGCCAGAGTCTAAGTATGCTTTTTCTAGTTCCTTGGGCTTCCCCTGTTTTCCTCTGAAGATGCCCAAGCCCCTGACGTTTTGCCGTACGCGATTTGTCCAACACATGGCTGATCTCCAACACATGGTGACTTAACTCAAATGTCGTGGCTTTCTCTCTTCCTCTTCATCATTCTCCCCTAGCAGGCAGATGCCAAGATCTCCAGTTTACCGGCCCTCAGGTTTTGCTTTTAGAGTCTAAGAAAACTGTCCTCACGCCCTGAACTATAAGCGCACAGGAAGAGGACAAGAGGGAGGATTCTGAGTCTCAATGCTCGTCAACACTCAGTTCAGAGCTCAGACCCTGGTGTTCAAGGCTGGAGTCAGCCAGAACCAGGCTTCTAGAACTCTCACCATTTCTCTGTCCCTGTCTTCATTTGGGAAGGAAGTAGGCCCAGTGGAGGCTAAGAGAAGGCTATGTATGGGGTGTTCATCTTTGGGGGAACAAGTGACTGCCCTGTGACCTGCCAGAAGTGGTAAGGTATGTCTGTCTCAGTCAAAACAGCTAAAGACAAAGTTGTCTTGGCTCTTATTCCACGACAGAAGAGAGGTAGACAACAAGGAGAAGAGACAATGGGTTCTCGAAAATGCAGGCCTAACCCAGCTAGGTGCCAAGCAAGACTCAGAAGATCAGAATTTCGCCAAATGGGGCAAGGTCCCAGGGGATGCCCAGCCTGTCTAGGGGACAAAAGCTGACTCTGAGTGCCCAGAAATGACATGTGAAAAGCTGCCTCCCCAGCCTCTGTTCAGTGTCTTGATGAATGAGATCTTCCTTGGCTCCCAGGTACAGAATAGAAACTGAAAAGCCTACGGCATCTGCTGTGTTCCATCAAACTGTGGACTCAAAGGCATGAGCTGAACAAAGACTGTCATTAAAGAAGTGGGTGGCTTCCGAAATGGAATTACTGCCGGTGTTCTCATCTGAAGTTTGCAAGCCAGCTGATGGTCTCATTCCTTTTAGTCTACCACTGTTTCCTAGGAGCCATTAGCTTCATGAAGTCATTTAAAACTATAATTATGGCCATTTATTGGCATAGACATAATCCTGATAACTGGACGCAGATCCACTCCTTGGCATGTCTTGGACTCCCCTTGCATGCTTACACACCCCAGTGAATCACAGAGTATGTGTTCACTTGCTGTGAACCAATGGACTGCCGTTACATGACTGGGGTGATCGGGAGGAGTCAGTAGGGTATTTAAGGCTAGCCCCGGGGTTGTTCGGTGGATTCCCGTTCCTGCATTGCAATGTGAAGTGTTCCTGAATAAACCTGCTTGAAGAGGGACAATGTGGTGTTGCGTCTTTCCTGCTGGGCGAGGTGGATGCGACAGCTCAAGTCACCCAACCTATCAGTGACCATATGTCTTGAACATATACTGTATGTTGTCTCTCTATGATCCCCATTGTGTCCCATGAGTCTGGAGAAACCTGAGAAGGTGCAGAAGTAGCTGTGCCCTGGGGTAGATTCAGTGTGACTGAAAACATTGGTGTTTCTCTCCACCCAGCTTTAGGGCACCAAATGCCTAGAGGGACTCATGGGAGATCAGCTCAGGATATGGAGTCAGAATGTGCCGGAGCAGATGAAGAACATAGCTGGCAGGTGCAGAGGTCCTGGGCCAACATGCCACAAGGCTGCTTAGATAGGGGGAAAGCAAGTCAATATTCAAGAGGGAGGAATGAGTGTGGGGCCTTCGTTACAAGTCTAGACACGACTTCCTTAATCCGTGTCCTAGCCCTGCCTTGGCAGGTAACAAACTCCATGATGCCATCCCTTGCCTGCATGTCATGGAGAAAGTGGCACTCCTGAGAAGACTGGGGGCAGTGGGGAGGATCCTCTGAGGCTGACTGATAACCAGGTGTGTTTTATGGGGCCTTAACACGAGGGGACTGCCGTTCAGTTCAGGGTTCAACTTGAAATCTAAAGTTAAATCTGAAAGCCCAGACAGTGATCCGCATGCTTATGAATTCTCAGCACAGGATAAGCATCCTGGTCACCGATGCCTGTCAAGCCAAATGTTCAGCATGGTTATAAATTATCTCCTGGGGTGGAGTGCATGCTCCTCTACTCCCTCCGTGTAAGCAAGCTGAAAGGGGAGTGCCTAGGGTTAATTATTCTGTCTGCACCGTTGCCAGACATCTCCTGTGGGCATGGTAGGTGTAACAACCACAGCCAGTCTCAGACAGTCCCCTCAGTGGTTCATGAGGCCCCATCTGCTTAGGGGTGTTACCTTCCACAGTGGAAAGAAGACCAACAGTGCACGTTTGTGGTCTATGTGATCTGGATCAGAAAACAGAAGCTGGCCAGGGAAGATATTCTAGAAGGAAAGAAGGCATGATCTATCCAAAGAAGGCGAGTCAGAACTCAGCCACACGGGGCTCTTTCAGGTAGAGGAGCTCACTAAGAAAAGCCAAGAGGAAGTCAAGCTGTGACTGTCTGTACCCAACCTAAGAGCTGCATGAGGCATGACTGGCCCATGAAATGAAGATACCAAGGACTCATGTTAGTTCCTTCTGGACAGGAAGTCTTTAATATCCATATCTGTGTCCTGTAAACCAAAGCCAGGCCCATAGGGGCAGAGACCCAGCTGTGCCCATGTCTTTCAATCCTCAGTGGCCCAGGAGCAGGGATTATCATCCTAGCTCTTGGGTCTAGTCCTTCATATTTTCTTCAGAGTTGAGGGTAAGAGTGAGGCCAGGGTGTGAGGATGTCTGTGGGGTCCTCTGACTTCTAGGCTCCTTCATTCTTCCTCCTTTGACACTGAGCAAACCCTCAGACTACACAGGCAGCCTTCTCCCCAGTGTCTCAGGCCTGGAATATTCTACAGGTGACTATTCCAGAAGGTGGGCAATGCAGTTTCTACCAGAAGAGATGCTCGGCCCTGGGTAGCTTGTTAACCAAAGGCAAAGAGTTGGAGACCAATAAGCCCAAAGCCACTGGTCTCCACCCTCCCTTGTCCCCAAGCCTGGATATGGCTAAGGTATGCAGTTAATGTCTTTCAGTTGTTGAGAAACAAAGGGCTACATTTCTCTCTTTTTATGCGCGCATGTTTTTTGCAACTGTGTGGGCACATGTACCTGTGTGCACATGCGTGTGGAGGCCCATGATCGACATCAAGAATCATCTTCACTCATCCACCTTATACTTTGAGGAAAGGTCTTTCAATCAAACCCAGAGTTTGCTGATAAGGTTAATCTTCCTGGCCAGCTTGCTCCTAGGACCTCTATCTCTGCCATCCATATCTTGCCAGTATTTATATGGGTTTCTGGAGACCTGAGCTCTGGTGCTTATTCTTACGTAACAAGTATTCTAACCGTTGAGCGATCCCCCAGCCCCCGGTTACCTGCTAACTAAAACAATTACTAAAGTCCAACACATACAGAAAAGTGTCATAAACATACAGCTCATGAGCTTCCCTTTAGTCTACCACACATCTGGGCAGCCAGCACCCAGGGCAGGAGACCAAGTCTTCCCAGCACCCTGAAGTGCCCTACTGCAGAGCATACTCAATGCTCTACCCCAGCACAGCTACTCTTTAGCAGGCTTTTGGAAGAGAGGGAGGTACAAGTCAGGAAGTGGCTGCTGGAAGGGACACTTGTTCTGGGAATTGGCTACAGATAACTCTTCTCAGTTAAAAGACTGGCAAGTCTATCACTGTGGACTTTGGTTTTCTGGGTTCTGAATGTCTGGGCTAAATCCAGACTCTTGAATCTCTAAGCCAAGACTCTGACCAGAAATGGCAGCATGTTCCAGTGTGTTCACGATAACAAGATTTGCCAGTAAGAAGCCTTGGTCGTAAGCACAGGGTTCTTAAAGCTTCCCTGGGCTGTGGATCATCGTCCTCTGTCATAGCTCAGCGCCTCACCTCCAGCCTCAGCCCCCAGCTGTACTCTCATCTCTGAAGGTTCCTTCACAAGAGCCAGATGGCTGAAATCAGAAGAGAAAGCAGGTGTCGCTGGAACAGACAATGCCCCCAGCAGTGTGCCACACCACATGCCAGGCAATTGTAGACTGACTCTATGACCAGGGCCTTGCCCCTTAGACTAAGCCTCTTTCTTACTGGGTCTCTTTTCTAATCAATAATAAATAAGGAGCCGACTGCATCATTCCAAACCTTCACTCAGCTCTTGGGGTCTGCAGCCTATGGTGGGCTGGCTAAGAGGCAAGCCAAGAGGGAGACGGGCTATGGCTGAGATCCTGGCATAGGGCATTGTCTTTGGAGTGCATATCCAAATCCACATCTCTGTGTGTGAGGAACAGAGAGTGGGGATGCCTGCCTACTACCAGCACTTGGTGTAAATATGGCCCACCCCATGAGTGTGAGCTGTCTCCCATGGTCCTGTCTGGACTTACCCTTGATCTGGGAGCTGCAGGCCTTGTGGGAGAAATGAAAGTGTCACACCTTCCTTCTGAAAATCCCACCAGGACATCATTCTCCTCAGAGCACTTGTTCATGAGGAGAACAAAACTCAAGGTCGGAGAGTGATTGACTTTTTCACTGAGGGCTCCTGGTTTTGTTAGGGGCCATCAGCATGAGAGGATGAGATTTCTGAGAAACCTCTGATGTGCAAGAATACACCACACACACACATATGGAGGGAGGAATAGCACAGCGTATTTCTGCATCAAAACTTCATGAGATATTTTTTTTTCTAATACGTTCTCAAAGTCTAATTCCAAAGAAATGTAGACAATCCTGACCTGAGGCATGTGGTATAGGTGGGCTACACTATATACACAGGGCAGGGTCCTTGCCTAGGCTCTGAGGCACGAAGGGCCTCCAGCTACATGCTGCTGGCCCCACTTCTCTGGGTCCTGGCACGCTTCCAGAGGTGTTCCTGCTTCTTCCTCTGGGAATCAGGACATGGTCCTCTCGCTCCCGAGGTCTCCTTGGGCCCTGAACCCTTTCAAAGCATGTGAATCCATTTCCATGCTGGACCAGAGCAGCTAGGCGGCTGTGCTGGGGCTTGGAGAACTTATGAATATGGAAGGCAGAGAGGGCCAAGGGGATTTCTTGGTGTGGGAATGTAGCAAGAGCCAGCCTATCCTCAGACTCCCATCCCGCTACTGCGTTTGTGGTGTTTCAGGTGCAGCCCAAGCAGAGATGTGTCTGGAATAACTCAGCCGGTTGGGGGAGAATGGCTTTGTGGGTACTCGGAGGAGAGCAGCCAGGGTCCTTTCCCATTCACGCTGCCCGCTTCCCTCATAGGTCATTCACTGCTCAGTACCGGGCCCTCCTCTGGATGCCAGACCTGAAGCTGGCCCCCGACCTACTAAGGGGCTTCAGGTTAAAAACCCTGAATGTCCCACCTGGGTCTGACATCCACAGAGTCAAGGTTTCCTACAACTCATCCATAAGCTGCTGGATCCTGGAAGTTTCCAGTCTGAGCAGTCCCCAGCTGGTAGACTGCAGGGGGGAAGCCTTCTCCCCTCCATCTTACAGTCCCAGTACTGCATACATACCCATGCTCTGTCTGCAACATCGCTGATCTGGCTCCGAGTTCCCAGGTAGCTTTGTTTGGTTTTGACCTGGGATTTACTATCAATCTCCCAACACAAAAAGGTAAAGAGCAGGCTCGAAACCCCAGGAAATCCCCAAATCCTGTCTAGTCTAAACCTGTTCAGCTTCTCCCTGAGATGTTGTTTTCTGGAAGCCTGGGTTAGGACAAGCCTCTAGAGACCCCCAGGAGGCCGTTTGCCCAGCTCTGTGGAGCTTCTCTAGGCGAGATGCCCAGAGTATTAGCGTGTTGAGTGTAGCTCCTCGCTGGCATCAATACATGCCCCTCATACCAAAAAGATGAGCATCTTCGAGCAGCCTTTAAAATCTAGTGGCTTTTTGGCTCAGCCCAGAGACTGACAATTACCGTGTCAAAGCAAGAAGCCCTGAGATAATCCCTCAGGCAGTGCCAGGCAGTGCCAGGCAGTGAGACACCGTCCGGCACTCTGGCCTGCTCCATCTGCTCACACGGTCAGTCATTCACTTCCATGACTTGGATATTCCACAACTCAAATGAGATTCCTGGCCAGTAAAGGCTTATTGAGTAGGGTGAAGCCACCATGACTCTGGCCATTAGGTGCCATGAATCCTCCCCTCCCCCACATCACTGTGACAATAGAAAGCCCCCTCCCCCGGAACTGTACACTGTCTCCTGGGGACTCTTGATAAGAAGAGTGCGCACACTCCTGAGTCACCCTTCAGCTCACATGAGAAGAAACTGATCTGCCTGGCGGCCGAAGCTGAGCCTTACCCTCAAGCCCTGTAGCCCTTGTGTCAGACACGACGTGAGGTAGGGATCGCTCCAGACTCTGCTGTGTTTCTGCAGACACGGGATGTCAGTCAAGCTGGTCACTCCTCAAAGACAATGGCAGCTTAAAGTGCCAAGAATGTGGATTTTTTTGCTATGGTTGACACCTGGGGAGCTGAGCTATTCCCACCCAACAGTGGGACTCTTCCCTTGGCTGCATGTCCAGCCACACGGTCAGTCTCTCGAGGAAGCCTCTCGCCACATTCATCCCCTGCAGTTCCCCGTCTTCCTGTACCTCGGTCCCAGCTCTCTGGTTGCAGATGAGGGGGTGGGTAGGGAGTGGCCAACAGCTGGGCTGCTGGGCAGACCCAGTGAAGCCAGCCCCTCCCCCAGGCTATAAAGAGCTAGCTAGTGCCCACGTCCCAAAAGGAACGTGTGATTTCTTAGGGAGGATTGCAGGGGTGGGAGTTCCACTAACACAACAGTAAAAAGTAAAGTTCTTCATGCCAAGAGGGCTTTAGCATTTATTTAAATTCCCAAACATTATTCCTTCACTCTGGGGCCACCTGATGGATGTTCCAGTCAGCCATAAAGAGCATAAGTGACCCCTCTCCCAGGAATCTAGCCAATTTTGCTCTCTTTAATAGGGAAGAAAGTGAGGGTTGTAAATGTCAAGTAGCCGATTGTGTGGCAACATCAACCGAACCCCGCATTCATGAGCAAACGTACCACTTTCCTAACAGAGGTCTGGGGAGGTTTTGTTCACTTTAATTGCTGGGTTCTGGGGGAAACTTGAGATGTTCTGTCCATGTGAGGTGTTGGCGTGGGTTTGACTAATTCCCACTCCAGCGATTTTGGAGATTCGAGTGTGAGATCTGCTCATGAGTGTGTGTGTGTGTGTGTGTGTGTGTGTGTGTGTCTGTGTGTCTGTGCATGTATGCATTGAAGGCCTTGCAGAGCCTAGTTATGCAGATTCTGTTTGTGGTCCCCAAATGGGCTTTGTGTGTGTGTGTGTGTGTGTGTGTGTGTGTGCCTTCAACTTAGAAAGTTCACCATCAACTGAGATAATAAATGTAGATACCCCAGGGAAAGACCAGGTGGAAACTAGCCAAGGACTGCTTGCCAGCCTGATGCCACTCCCACTGAATTCTGGGAAGATGCACAGCTGCATCCTGGAGCTCCCTGAGACATCTAAGAAGATGCTACCATTCAGTTCTCCTTAGCCACCACTGGCTGTCAAAATGCCTGCCTGCCAAACACCTGGCCCAAGATATGGCCCTGCCAAATGCCAGCAGGTGACCTTTGAAAGAACCAACTCTTTCAACTACAAATCTAGCCACGTCTGTGACAGCTGGCAGATCCACAATACAAGATGAACCCCCATCCTGTGGCCATGCTCTCCTGTCCCTACACCAAGGTGGAGGGTCTAGCACATGCCTGATGTATGGAGGAGTTGGGGCTTGATGTTAGGAGATGTATTTCATTCTCGTTCTCTCTGTGTGTTTCTCTCTCCCTCCCCCTTGTGTGTCTGTGTCTGTCTCTCTCTCTGTCTCTCTGTGTCTCTCTCTGTCTGTCTGTCTCTCTATGTGTATCTGTCCCACACTCTGTCTCTCTATGTCTCTCTATTATCTCTGTCTCCCTGTTTGTCTCTGTGCCTCTCTCTCTCTCATTCATCTTCTCTCCCCCCCCCCCCCCGCCCCGGGTAGGTACATTCATTCTGCATGTCTATTTTCCTGGATTCCCTTTCTCTCTTAATCTGTTTGGACCTCCCTTGGGAGCCAGTCATCCTGAATCATTTGCCACTGGTAGAGCTACTAAGGCACAGATTATGAAAGGAAACTGGAGACTTAAGCAGGTTCAGGTTAGGCCACAGACAACCTTAGACACCTCCATAGTATGCTTGAGCTGAGGTCATAGTAATTGGTCCATTCAGCAGCCCCAAGACTCAGCTTTGGGCCACCAGATGGCATGACTTTGAGGACCATAAGGTGTGTGTTTCTCTGGAATTCTTAGGATTTTGTGGCTCTGTCACCTCCATCCGAAGAACTACATCGTGTTAGTGAAAATGCATCCAAAAGATAAGCCGATTGGTTATGGCATTTATTGTTAATTGAATTTGCTCAGAAATGGCAGCTGAAAGATTGTTAATGTTCACAAATTTACATCAAGTTAAACATCTGTCCCTCTTAAGCTAAAGTCGCGGTGCCTTGTGAATTAGATCTGGGAGCAAAATGCTTCTTGCTCTTTGCACAGCTTAGCAGTTTCAAAATAGACCTCAGAATGACACATGGTAACCAAGGCTGGGATAGCACAGCCACTTGGGTGGGAATGTTGGCGCCAGACGCTTACACAAAATTTCTGCTTTAGTGGTAAAGATCACAGAACTGTTAAGGCAAAATGTGGCAGTCGGGATGCGGGAGCAAGGGTGGTAATTTTGGAGGGAGAGGAAACTGCCTCGAGCAAACATAAGGATGGAGTCCCATCCTGTCTCTGAAGACCTCTCTGGGGGTGCAGCCAGGTGCCGTGCTGAGACCCTAAGCTCTAGTTACAGGCCACCCTGCCAGATTAAAGACAGCTGTATTCCAGTCGGTGTGGCCCCTGTGTGGTTACTGAAGCAATGGTCTATATACTGCTCGGGAAAAGTGCTCTGTAAGCCCAAGGGCCCCTTTAGCATAGCCCACTGAACCCTACCGCAGCCCTTCCCTTCCCCCTCTCCCTCTGTGTTATTTATGTTCCTCACTGCTGAGACAAAATACCGGACAAGAAGTGACTTAAGGGAGAGGAGTGTATTTTGGTCACAGTTTGAGGGTACAGCCCATCTCAGCAAGAATGTGAGCTATATAATCATTAGTGTCCCCCAGTCAGCTAACCCCAAGCAAGATCACCCCCTCCCACAGTGAGTCACCTCCTCCACTGAGGCCCCATCTCTTAGGGCTCCACAGTCTCCCAAGCAGCAGCAACACCTGAGAAACAATAGTACAAACCTGGGCGGCTATGAAGGATGTCTGAGGTTCAGCCTACACCACCCTCCCCTTAGCTCTCTCCACCCCTGTTCATGAAAGAAAAGCTACTGTAGCATGATGCTGGATGGCCTAAGTCCTGTGTCCTCTCTCCAGGATGGTGGTTAAGACCATCTGAATCCAGGGCTGACCAGTGAGGGACAAGACAGACAAAGGGAACTATCTCCAGCTGGAACCCATCAGGGCTGGGGTCTTCATAGCTACCTTGAGGTCCCCCAAAGCCACTGAAACCTCAAAAATTTATCTGCCTGTGTATAAATTTCTTCCCAGGCTCATAGTGTCTCTGGACTAATATCCTACACATTTGCTGTGCAGAACCCAGGAAAGGGAAGAGGTTTTTCCTAAGGCTATTCATAGCTGAGTGTACCCTCAAACCTTCAAAAAAAGGTCTATCTGGAGCCACCCTGGGTAGAAGAGGGAAGACATTTTCATATGCTTTCTCTCCCAGGCTCTTTTCAGGGAACCACCTTGTGCCCAGCAGAAGAGATCCTTCTATATAGGCTAGTGTCCAAGCTTCCTGTGGCTGGCCACTCTCAACCCACCCCAGAATAGCCATCTTTGAGTTCACTCTGTAGGGCCAGCAATGAAGGCTTTGAGGTGTCCCCTAGGTGAGGTAAGTTTGGTTGTCCATGAAAAAACAACAAGCCACACACACAGGAGTCATCCCTTTGCATCCACACTGCATTCAGGGAGCTGACATGATGAAGGACTGGGCCCACAATCTTTAGATTTCCACCCTTCCCCTACCGTATGACACATCCATGCCCCTCTGCCTCCCTTCCCCACAGAGGAGACTGTGGTGGTAAAGTTAACAGATGTTTAAACCTAATTCCCAGGTGCAGGTGGTAGGCCAGGTGCTGGGCTGGCACCCACAAACCAGGCCAGCGGGGAACTAATGGCGGCCGCTGGTTAGCAGAGGATGTATAAGCACTGAATGGACGGCTGGGAAAGGGCCGTGATGGAGATGAGGGGCAGCAAGAAAGGAACCTGGTTAGACAGAGCAGAGTATGGTGGAGAAGGAGGTGGGAGGGGGCTCACTGAGGGCCTGAGGGAAAACAGCTTCAGTGAGTAAGGAAGAGGCAGCATCACACACACACACACACCACACACTCACATGCATGTAGGCACACACACATGCACACACTCACAGGCATATATTATACACACACACACACACACACACACATGCATGCACACACACACAAACACACTCACACACATATTAATATTACTCACATGCATGTACACATGTCACACATATCACGTGTACACATCACATATGAACACATACATACACACATATACATATCACACTTGAGCAACATGCACACATATGAACACACACATGCACACACATACATCACACACTCATGCATGCATACACTCATGTGTGCACACACATGCATCACATATTTACATGCATGCATGTACACATCTCACATGCACAATTCTCACCATATTCGTGCATGCACTCTTAGAACATGGGCTTCTTGCTGTCTGTCTGCCTCACCCATTTCTTACCTTCTTGTCCTCCCCTTGACCCTCAGGAATCCACCCACCCTTCCCACCCCCAGAAATGGAACTTCACCTGCCAGGGAATGGAGACGGTTCCTTTGAGACACAGTCTGGCAGAGGCCACAAGGCTGATGGAATATTCACAGTTCCTCCCCTGCTTCCCTTTGTCTCGAAGTAGCAAGTATCCCTCTGATGGACACTTAATTCTGGAGGCAACTCCTGCTTCCTCTCCCTCTGCTCAAAATATTAAATGCGACTCAGTCTGCGCTCCTGCTATGATCATCTCCCTCAGCGCAGAGGGAGCGGGGCCAGAATGGGAACACTTTAGAATCTTCAAAGAGGGACAATTATTGAGGGAGCCAGATTAATGAGGTGTCATGACAACTTAGCCAGATCTGCAACTGACCTTTCTCATGGAGAATGGGCTTGATAAATGCAGTTCATTACCAAGTTCTGACAGGAAAATAGGGACACACTCTGGGCTCCTCAGTCTGCTGATCAATATTTTATCTACCAAAGAAAGCCTGGTCTAGATGCAGGAGGAGCCTGGAACTAACCGGACAACCTCTGCTGTGTGAGGGACCCTAAGCCCGACAGGAAGTGGCTTAGGACCACTGAGAGGTCCCAGAGTAGAAATGGCCCTGGGTAGAGGAAGGGAGGGGGGAAATATCCAAGATGGCTTCCTCATTCCGTGAGTCTATATGCATAGGGTTATTTGTCAGTTATCTCAGAGAAGGAGACAAAAATGAATGAGCTGCATCCCTCCTCACTGGGGGAAACCTGCCAGTGTCATTAAAAGGACACCTCAGGCCTGGGTGGCCATATGCACTAGTAAAGTCCTGTTGTTATATCATGATGCTCTAAGATGTTCAAGGCCTAGGTGGGCCCCCCTCCCCCACCCTGCTCCCATCAAGCTTAGGTGGTCCTCAGGTTCTCTAGGCAGTGCTCACAAGCGATGTTGGTGTTGGCTACATTAGCTTCTTCTCTTACTGCTGAGACAACATTGACTTAAGGAAGGACAACGTGGTTTAGGCTCACAGTCTGAAGGTATGTCCATCATGGTATGGAAGGCACATGGACAGGAGCATGGGTGACCTGTCACATGGTATCCACATTGCAGAGACCAGTGAATGCTGTTACTCCCCTGACTTTCTCCTTTTTTTTTTTTCCTTTTTATTTAGTCCCCAGCCCATGGGATGGTGCTACCCCCATTCAGAGTTTAACTCTTTGGAAACTCCCATATGTCCCCAGGAAGTATGTCTCCTAAGTGATTCCAAATCCTGTCAGTTTGACAATGATGATGAGGCATCCTACAAGCCAAGTTCAGCAGCCTGTGACATTTATGTTCTGAGGTTCTGAAGTATGTGTGTGAGTGTGTGATGTGTGAGTGCGTGTTTAATGTGTGAGTGTATATGCATTGCCCCAGGCTGGCCCAGAAAGCCTTGGCAATGGACTGGAAAAGGGTGTGTAATAAATACCCAAGCCTCTAACCCTCCAGGATCCTTACCCTGAAAGGAGCCAGTGGACTGAATCCCAGGCTAGTACTGGACCCTGAGCCCTGATCCAAAGACATCACATGCCCTTCCTTCCAGAATCCTAGGCAGAGGCTGGCATAGCCTCTGGTCAACTATGTTGACATCAGATGCAGAGAGTAGGTAAATATAGATGACTGATTTTATTTATCTTGTTCTGTTTTAATTCTCACTTTTCGAATATGATCTCTCACTCCATATCCCTTGCTGGCAAGAAACTGTATAACTGAGGCTGGTCTCAAACTTTCAGTGATCCTTCTACTCCTGACTCCTGGGTGCTGGGATTCGCTCCCCTGTCTTGACTCTATTTGCTCATCCACGTGCTCACCTGTGTATCTCTTCGATTGGCACACCATCCTTTTATCGTGTGGACATCAGGGGACAGCTCTGAGGATTCCCTTTCTCTCTTTCCACCTTTCCGTGGCTCCCAGAGATGGGACTCAGGCTGGCATGTGATAACTAGTTTGGAAACAGAGTTTGGAACCTCGGGTAGACAGGTCTGGCAGATGCAAGAATGTGTGTGTGGCCCTGGGGTAGTTGAACCACTCCTGACTGTCCCCAGGAAAGGGGACATTGTGAAGTACACACTCCTCTGAAACAGCCATCGTGGGGTCAGGGAGGAGAGCTCATCCTGCGACTGAACTGCAAGGCTGGCACATAGCATGGGATGGTGACACAGAGCCACCAGGAAGGCGTGTTTGCAGAAGCATCAAGTGTGTCCCTAGGAAGAGAGGGTAAACCACAGACACTAAAGAGATGGCCTCCATGGGTGAATAAACCCCTACACCTGGGTGGCTTTCACTGCTATGTCCTCAGATCTTTCCAACGAGTGGGGCTGGGGGTGGGACTAGAAGAGTTCAGTTGACTCTGAGCAGATGACGTAATGGTTTGAGTCTAGGTGGACTTCTCCATGCCGCTCATTTGAAATATGGCTGCTCTGCGTGACAAAGAGAGATGTAAGACTCTCTGCCAGAAACAGGGAGTAACTCAATAGTCGCATACTTACCTAGTGCTCACAACACCCTGGGTTCAGTTCCCTAGCACTGCAGAGGACTGGTGGACAGGTGGGACAGATCCTCAGGAAGGGACAGACAGACAAGAGTTGGGAACATCAGGTTGCTGTGTCTGGCTCCCACACCAGCCTGTGGCCTCTCTGTCCTTCTGAGATGGACCGCCTGCCCTCTCCTGCCTTAATGGTGTCCATGGACCCGTGAGTGACTCTTTCTAGCTCCACTGGCCTCCAGATGCTCGCTGTGTACACTGTACACCATACACTGTACACCATGCCTTCCCCACTGCCTCCTGCCATAGCATAGCTCACACACAGCGGGTCTGAGCCTCTGCTCCACTCCCCCTCCCTAATGGATCTCCTACTCCTTAAGGCACTCTTAAAGCCTTAGAACGCCCACATAGAGTGTCAGTACATACTGCTACACAGATGGGAGCAACACAGCCTAGGCAGTGCAGGACACTGACCCTAAAGACTCAGGTTACTCAACTGGGCCCCCAGCTTGGCTTCTAGACACAGGATAAAAACCTCTGAGTCCTCAGAACAACAGTATAGAATTTTTTTTTTTTGAGACATGGTCTCATATAACCCAGACTAGACTCAAACTTGCTCTTTAGCTGGAAATGACCTTGAGCTTCTGATCCCCCTGCCTCCACCTCAGGATTTTCAGGGTAACAGGCATGGACCATAACTCCCAGTTTTATGCAGTTCGGGCAATTGAACCCAGAGTTCCCTGCAGGCTAGCCAAGCACTCAACCAATCAAGTTGCATCCACAGCCTAAAGTGCTTCAGGATTTGGTAGGAGAGCAGAGCCTGAGAAGTTATCACAGCCCCCTCTCTTACAGCCCCCACCAAGCCCACCTCAGCAGGACCACATCATGGTCTCCCCAGCAGCCATGGGGAGGTTGTCTAGCTATTGCACAGGGCATCAGGCAGCACCAAGAACCTGTGGGAAGAATGGGGGACCAGTAAACCTAAGACCACACTCCCCATCTGATCTGCCCTATCTAACCTTCTGGTGGCCCTGGTGTCACGGGTTCTCAGAATGCTCATCTCTGACCAGCATATCTGAGGGAAGCCTTCTATTAATACCACATTAGTCACTCTAGACACCAGCTTCCCAGTCTGTAGTGCAGGTGCCTGTCCCCAGGGAAACGACAGTGCCTCCAGTTTATGCACAGTATCCACGTGAATGAACATTTCCACCAGTGCCCACCCCAGCAGATACCCTCCTACTCTCACTCTGCCCACCCCATTCCTGCTCCCTTTGCCAGCACCAGACTTTACCCTCTTTGGTAAGGTGATAGACTGACTCAGGTAAGACCATGCTCTTTCCCCAAAACATAGTTTTTTGAGAGAGAGAGAGAGAGAGAGAGAGAGAGAGAGAGAGAGAGAGAGAGAAGAGAGAGAGAGAGAGAGAGAGAGAGAGAGAGAGAGAGAGAGAGAGAGATCCATCCACCAGACACATTCTTCCAGCCATATTGGCTTTGCCATGAGACCATGCTCAGTATGGAGGCCAGAGCTATGAAGATCTAAAAATGGGGTACATCAGCTTATGGGTCCTGGGAGCTCTCCAAAATGGATCACCTGCCAGGCACAAGAGGGATGTGAGCAGGTCAGGGGAGATGGGAGGGAGCCCCACCGCCTAAGCATGGTGACTCCCAGGGAGCAAATAGATTTGATTATATTGAACACTGCAATTGATTTTTTTCTTCTAAATAAACACACAAAGGAAATAGTAATGGGCGTTTGTTTCTGACAAGAATCAATTGACCCCAAATTGGAAGAAAATCTAGAAACACAAACAAGTGCAGGAAAGGGTATCTGGGCTTCTCCAATGAGAGAGGGAGGGCAGGAGAGAAAAACAGCTCTTCACGTGCATCCCTGCTCTCCCGTGGATCCCTGCTCTCCCCGTTGAGGTTCCAACAACTGAAAGTGGGAGAGTAGCTATCAATCACTGAGCCTTGGCTCAGAGTAAAGATGTGTGTGACCATATTAATTAACCATCATGATATCCCCGCTGTGGGATGCAGTATTATCCCATCTCTCAGATGAAATCACTGAGGCCTGTGTTAAACTTTCCCAGGTTACACAACCTGGAAACAGCAGAGTTGGGACTCACAAAGCCAGGAGTTCCCAAACTCAAACCTGTTCACTATCCGGCTGGCCCTGAGAGCTTAACCTGGCACCTTCAACTGGCGTTAGAATTCAAGGGAAGAGACCCTAACCCCAGACAGTCCAGACCTAGCACCCCTTGATCTTCTCTAAAGAATGGAGGGTGGGGGAGCCCACATCAGCATTCCCCAGTCTCAACAAAGCCAGGCCCAGGAACTGTTTGTATCCCCTGGCTGGATGGGGAGGCAGAGCTGGAGGAGCACTGCTCTGTGACATCCCTGCGGCCCCCTATTTACTGGCTGCGCTCTGTATGGTGGCCCCGTCACCAGCAAGATAAACCATGCCATGTCACAGTGCATCACAGGCCTCATTTGCCAAAGAACCATGCAATGTCGACGCGTTCAGCGAGCACAGCCGTGATAAAAGGCCTAAGACTAATGGGCTGTGTGCTCGGTTTAGTCTCCTAAAGCTTCCTTTTGTCTCTTGGTCGTGGACTTGTGTACACATGTTTGTTTTCAAGTAACCCAGCTCTGGGAGTGTACCTAATTACCGTAAGCAGGGATTATTAGCCCTGTTAACTAAAACTCCCTAATCTATGAGGCCAAGCATTCAAAAGCAGCCTTTAAAATAGGATTAAGACAAAAGGCAGACTGTGACAGAGTAGAATTGGGGCTGGCTTTCCTCGAACCATGAGATAACAGCTGCAGACTCCACTGGAAGAATTTTCCAGACTCCCTCTGGTTCATTTAGTATTGGTATATGATATCTGGCTTAAATATCAGTAGGCTGGGTGATGGGGCAGATGGACACGTGAACCCTGCTCTATGATGGTGACACTGTTTAGTGCACACTGGAAATGTCCCAACAATTGTTTGCAACTGAGAGAGATAAACTGACTGACGGGCAGAACATTCTTTCCAGCCCCCAGGGTGCACCTGACGTAACAGCTGTCTTCTCTTTTACAGGAGACATGTGCACCATGGCTGGCTATGCTCGTCTCAAAAATGTCCTCCTGGCACTCCAGAGCCGCAGACAGCCGCTCCCACAAGGAACCCCCAGGCAAAGCCTCGCCTCCCAGAAGCGCCTCTTGGTGGAGTCACTGTTTAAGGACTTGGATGCCGACGGCAATGGGCACCTCGGCAGCTTGGAGCTGGCTCAGGTGGGTGTGGCATTCAGGTGGAGCCCGAGGAGATATCCTGCGTGCGTGCATGGTGAAGGATCACACAAGCTCCGTGGTGGGAAAGGTTGTTTATAATTGTCTCTGTCACCAGTTGCCAAGGGGACCCTCTCCCCCACCCTTCCTAGGACTCACAGCTTGTCAGCGCCTCTGAGAATGTCTTACACACAGAATTCTGTCTCCTGCCACCTGCCACCTCAGCCCAGGTTTACAAGCGGTTTTGATGCTTTCTTGGCTTCGGGGAAAGCCTCCCTCAAAGGGGCTGCCCACTGGTGTTTTCCTTAGAAAACTAGTCTTTGGTGCTTTGAGCCTGTCATTTTCTACAGAAGGAATGTCAAAGAAGAACAGTACTTGCAGCAGCGAGCATCTTTGGCACTCCAGTCTGGGGGTCCCCAAGGCCTCTGCCCAGTGACAGTTCTCTCTAGCATCCAAATGTCAATGACCCAACCCCCTGACTGTTTTGCTTGTGGGAAGCCCTGTGTCCACCCAGCAAAGGCACTAGTCTAAGAATGCCCAGGGTGGACAAATACAGCCTTTTCTGTAGGACAGCAGCCAAGAATACAGGGTTCAAAGCTAATCATGAGCTAGTGAGTCTCTGGAGGCCCCTCACTCCTAAGCTGCGATTTCTCAGCCGTGAACCTCATCGCCTCAGGGTCGTCATGGGAATTTATGGTGCTAAAACATGTAAGACATGTGACACGTTTAACATTATACTTGGCACATAGGATGTTCTCAGTGGTCATCAATGGGCAGCAGCAGCAGCAACATCACCACCACCACCATCATCATCATCGTCGTCATCGTCGCCCCCCCCTTTATCCTTCAGCATCCTCTCTTGTAAGGTCAGAACTGCTACTATCCCATTTTACAGATGCTTTTAGGTGAGGAATCTGTGACTCTAGGGTATCGAGTAACCAGTGTCTCTGTCCCACTCACCACACAAACCCAAGCATCCTAGGCCTGTTGCCCACAGATGGCATGGTGTCATCGGGCCAGCAAACCCCTACTCTATCAGTGCTAGTCATCCCTCAGCTCTAGCTGAGACCCCAAAGGGCATGGCTAGGAGCTCTCATTTGACAAGAATGGCTCTGAGAAAGTCCAGAGGCCTTGCTAATTATGATTGCCTGCCAGGAACACACCCCATCTGTTATTCCTCATACCACGACCTGAGCAGGAAGCCCAGGGCAAGTGACATCAGCCTGCCCTGGGTAGAGGCAGCTGTGAGCACCTGGTTCCCAAGCCCGAGTGGCTCCCAACAGATCTTCTTGGGCTCGTTGCTCTAACCTGGCAGAGACGTAGCCAGAGGCACTTGAAGCCATTAACAAGCATGGTAATTGGACTGTGATTTCCTCTTTAAAATTTAATATATTTAAAGTCTGTCTCATAAATCCGCCGAGCAGAACCCAGCTAATGTGGGCCTTGCCTTGACACTGAGTCAGAGGCACCGGAGGGAAGAACTCGTTGGTCCTATGAAAAGTTAATCAATTTCCAATGTAGAAATAGACAAAGGGAAATTTCCGTCTTCGAGAGATTGATCCGAGGCGTCATGGTTGATCTCCTTCTTATCGAACACCCTCACTTCTGGGTGAAGGGTCATTTTTTTAACATTATCACATTAAATTGCCTTTAATATAGCAAACCAAACTGGGAATGTTAAACAAAGGAAAAAATGCCTCTACCTCCACCCCTCCAAAATAAAATAAAATCATTTCCTCTCTCTTGATTTTCTTTGTAGCAATCTCCCTTGAGCCTCTGTGTGTTTTCGGTTAAACCATCACCACAGAGGAATCCACAGGAATCCACCAATAGCTCCTAAATAGGACCCTGACTGAGGGGTGACATTGGTGGCCCTGGAAAGACAATTATAGGCAGAGGAGGCTCAGGTTTTCCTGTGACATAAACATAAAATGTCCCCATGTTCTCATGTGGCTGGATGCATGCTCCCAGCTAATGGTACTGTTTGGGAAGATTGTTGGATCTTAAGGAAATGGAGTCTTGGTGGAGGAAGTGGGCCTGGGAGTGGGCTTAGGCTTGTAGCCTGACCCCATCTTCCCTTCAGCCTGTGTTTCCTGAGTGGAGATGTAACCTGACAGCCAGCATCCTGCTCTGCCACCTGATAGCTCTGCCACCACTCCCTCTCTGCCACTGCCATGTCTTCCATGATTCGATGGCACTCTGTCCCCAGAACTGTAAAAACCCCTTCTCCCTTTAAGTTGCTTTTGTTGGGGTCTTTTATCACAGCAACAGAAACATGAGACAGATCTGGTCAGCAGCTGCTTTCTGGACGTGTGCTGTGGAGAGTCAACTCTCTAACAGTGGTGAGGGTTGGTGTGTGGTTGACGGGAGTGAATACAGAGATGGGATGTGTGGTGTGTTCTTTTTCTCATCGCTATGATCTGAACCTATCAAGAAGCCACTTAAGAGAGAAGAGTTTGTTTCTGGCTTGCCGTTTGAGGGAACACAGTCTATCGTGGTGAGAAAATGTGGTCACACAAGCATGAGGCCGCTGGTCACCCCGCGCCATCCACTAGAAAGCAGAGGCAGATGAGTGCCAGTGTTTGGCAGGTTTCGCAGTTCTGCAGTTTCTTTCTCCCTATTATTCGGTCTGAGTACCCAGCCCATGTTTAGGGTGGGTCTTCTTTCCTCAGTTAAAGCTCTCTGGCGTGTTTGAGGTAATTCCAACTCTGGTCAAGTTGACAATGGAAATTAAGCATCACAAATAGTGACCTGGGTTCCCTCCCTGATTCAGCTGTTAGCTGGTTTCTCATGATCAGGCCCTCCATTAGCAGAAGTGATAGACAAGAAGCCCCAAGGGAATGCCAGGACCAGGGATAGGAGTGGGTGGGTTGGGGAGCAGGGGGAGGGGGAGGGGGTAGGGGATTTTCAGAGGGGAAACTAGGAGAGGGGATAACATTTGAAATGTAAATAAAGAAAATATATAATAATAATAAGCCCCAAAGATTTTTCCTCACTTAGATAGCCTGGGTCTGTCTGACAGTCAGGGAGACCACAGACCGACCACAGGCCCTTCCTTCCCTCTCTGAGCCTCTGTTTCCTTATCTATAAAATGAGGGATTCAAACCAGACAAGACCAGAGATTAAGTACTCCCCAATGCCTCAACCTGCAAGGCTTTAGGATTGCCCTGAGTAGGGCATTGAGGGAAGGAAGAAAGGCCAGGCATATAGATACACAAAAAGGCTGGGGTTGGCTGGGTAATTCACTCTCATGAAGATGCACCAGGAGCAGCCTAGAAACCCAGCTTATTTTGTACATCTGAACTGAGAAGGCAAGTCCATCCTATACGGCTAGTCGGGATGGGGGTTTCTGTAGGGGAACAGTTCAGGCTGCAGCCCTCCAGGAAAAGGAGGCTGGGCCTATATTGTCCATACACTGTCAGCATCTGCACACAGACCCAGGGGAGGCTTTGCTATATCCATGAACCTTACCTAGGAAGGGCTCTGCTATTCCCATGGGTCTGAGGCATTGATGTGCCAATGCCCGTGTCAACAGAACACATTCGCTCAGCTTCATCCATCCGCTCCCACACCCTGAGTCCCCGCTAGATCTGGGGCATTTCCCAGCAACATTCATGATCCCGAGCTCACTGGTGACTCTGGCTTTGTCTCTTCTCGCCTCACAGTATGTGCTAAAGGAGCAGGACATGGACGGTTCACTGAACAGATGCTCACCCAGCGACCTCCTGCGATTTGATGACTATAATAGCGATGGCTCCTTGACCCTTGGAGAGTTCTACACAGCCTTCCGTAAGTGAGACCTCTGCCCAGGGCTGCGAGCATGGGAACTAAGTTCCTCAGGTATCCGCCCTGTCCTGTGGTGCTGATGTGGCATCAGGAGCCTGAATGTTGGGTACTTGGGACGTGTGAGCCTGGCCTCAGCCATCTTCCAAGTGGATTTGGCTTAAATATGAAAGAAGTTGAAACTGGTCTGTACAAGCCTGAGTTATGAGAAAAAGGGCAAAAGGAGATGTGTGGAAAGGAGAGGACTCGCCAACCCGCTGCCTTTTGCATAAAAGTATCCTCACTGATGAAGGGATTCAGGGGCATAACAAGAGCAGGGCTGTGACAATCATCCTCTGACCTTACTCGTGTGATTTTTTCTGGAGAGGCATGAAGAAATGTTTATCTACCTCAGCTCTGGCATCAGTGACAGACCACAGAAATGACTCCATCCAAGTTCAGCTTAGTGAACCGGGGAGTTATTGGAATTACTTAAAGGAGCCTGGACGACCCCAAGGTGCCAGTACCGCTGAAAAGCCAAAGATCACAGGCAATAATTCACCTGTAGGACTTGAAGGCAGGTGGGCTTGTCAGAGTCTCTTCTGTCCTGCAATTTCTGTTACTTATATAAATTGGGCACAGGGGGTGTCTTGTGAGTCATTTAAGTTTCAGGAGCTTCCTGGACTTGTTTTATTTACTTCCTGAGTCATAACCTTCCCTCCTTCCTCTAGGAGGGGAATATACAGCAATGAACACAGAGGCAGCCCAGCTCCACTGGGTAGCCTGGCTTGGAGAGAAACTTGAAAGATGCCAGAGGCAAGGCCAGGCAGAAGCTGAGACCAGTCACTACCCAAATACTTCTGCTGGGGTTGGGTAGGGCCTCTCAACCCTTCCTAATGAGCAATTCTCAGGAAAACATTCATTAATTAACAAGTTGTTATAGCCTCTAGCTATTGCTTAAAGAGGCCCGGCCTTGATCAGAACTGTGCCATAGGGTTGGAGAAAGGAAAAGTGTTCAACACAAGTTCTCAACACAGAGGAGATTCATTTGCCCCCTAGGGACAGAGGGCAGGGATAAGAGAAAAGGCAGGAGATAAAGGATGAGGGAGAAGAGGGAGGGAATAAGGGAGAAGAAGGAGGCATATTTGTCCTGGTGGACAAGGGACAGCCTCTGGATAGAGAGGAGACAGATGTGGCCCACAGGTCAATGGTGGTTTATAAAGGAAAAGAGGGAACCCCGTGTTAGGATGAGGTATTTAATTTTGATTGGGCATGTTAATTAGGTGAGCCAAAAGGGACTTTTGATTTCTGGACTTCAATACTTTGATGGTCGGGGCTTTGTGGTTAGCATCAGGATGAGGAAGTGATCAAGTAAGAGAATAGGCCTTGTGAGTAGCTTTAGGGATGGAATCTAATGGTTTTTAATAAGGCAGAGGGAATGGGAGAGAAGGGCCAGAGACATGTCCACCACACTTGAGCTGGCCAGAGTCCCTTCATTTAGGCAATGTCATGATCTTGTGACCATCTTAGGAGGTCTTTATCCTCACCCCCCCAAAGGAGATTTTTCCCGGAACTAAGCGGGTTTTACAGAAGCCGAAATTCAGTTTCTAGTTAAGACAGTTTGATCTTCAGCAAACAGGACTTGCTGTCTAAGCGGATATTGGAGGTGGTCACTTCTCAAGGGAGAAGAGCAATGCACACAGCTTTCAGGAAGTGGACGCAGTGGGCAGGTTTACAGGAGTAAAAGCCGTAGGTCAGTGTTAGCCCTGGGGTCTCAGGTGAGAGACGGCTTCTTCCTCCAGTGCAACTGCATTTCCTACATCAACTTGCTAACCATAATGTTAACGCTTGCTATCTCCCTGTGTGAAAACAGAAGGGGTGCTCTGAGTGGCTTCTTCTTGGGGTTCCCTGGTGTGTGCCACACTTGGAGATGACCTGCTTAGAGATTCCATCAAGCTAACTCTAGGAGTACTTGTTGCCGTGAGCGCTAACCTCAGTGGATTGACACTGAGCGGAAGCTGGCTAGCGTGCTGGGCCCACACTAGATACAAGAAGAACATGCTTTGTCCTAAATGGAAGAAGCCCCTTAGTATTCAAGGTTACTTGGGTCTGCTTAGAGCAGGTGGTGTGAGAGCCTGGTGTTATACTTGTGGGTGTGACCTGCAAGCTCCCAGCACCTGATGGTCAGCCTTGGGGAGGCAGTGTAAGCTGAAGATACCTAAGCCACACCCTCAGCCACAGAATTTAGGATCCTTCCCCCTAGCATTCATCTAGAATTCCATCGCTCCGAGAAGGTATCCCTAAAAAATAGCAACATTCTTTGAGCTCTGTCTATTCCCAAGAGGCAGCTCTTCTGTTCGGATGGCAAAGGGGCATGTGTGGCTGATAGAAGAAACACTTGAAGGACATAAAAGAGAACAGCAAATGATTTTTCCAGCAGTAATTAATTGTCCATGTGCATGATGTGGTTCTGTGAAGAAAGAGAAGGTGTTCCGGCTCACAGCATCTTTAGTATCCAGGGTTACATCCAACTACCATTGCAAGGCTTTGATTGATGTACCATGACCAACCATGTTTGGTCTCTTGCATCCTCATCCGTGCCAACTAGGAAAACCAAAACCTGAATCTGCTGATACTGGTTCATGATGAAGCGTGAATGACTTGTAGGCTCGTCCTGTTGCTAGAAGTACCTGTTTGGAGCATCAAGAGCTTATTCCCCAAAATAATTCTTGAAATTTAAAAATGTTTAGGGAGTTGACTATTAAATAGTCAGGGATTTTTGTAAACATACAGTTGAGTGGTCAGTGGCTTTAAATCCACACCTCAGATATCCATAATTCATAAAGGCTACCCAGAATGGAGAAAGTTATTGTTGTCATTGTCATCATCATCATCATTATTATTATTCAGTGAGACGCATGCCAAGTGTTAGACCTGACCATCACTAGAGAGACCTTCCCTGTTGACTCCAGTGCTTGGCTCATCACTAGCATCCCACCCACTTCCCTTGATAATACTAGTCCCTCAGAACTTAGATGGACTGGGGACCCAGCATCAGAAGGGCCCACAGCCAGATTTATTCTCCAAGTCAGGAGGTAGCCCATTTTCCAGGAACAGCCACGATACATTCCAGGGAAGCTGCCAAAACTCCAACTCCTCTGCAAAGGGTCTAGATCACTTTGTGGCATGCCTGTGGCATGGAAGGAGGAAGTTTCTAGATTAGGTTAGTTAAGCTGGGAAGACCTACCCTACTTGTGAACAGAACCATCCCACAGGCTGGGGTCCTAGACTGCTTGAAAAAGGGAAGGCAAGCCGGGCACTAGAGTTCCTCTCTTTGCTTCCTGACTGTGGGTTTAATATAACCAGCTGCCTCTTAGTCCTATTACTGTGACCTCCCCGCCATGATGACTGTGATCCCCTCAAACTGTGAGCCAAATTAAACCCTTCCTTCCTTAAGATGCTTGTCACAGCAGTAATTAATTAATTATTTGGCTGACAATGCCACTTCCTTGATCCTGAGAATGGATCTGGAGCCAACCTGCAAGCTCTTGGCTTTGCTCCGGAGGAAATGCAAGCATCTCTCCCACCTGTGAAGACAGACAGATAGTTTCCTTAATGAAGGTCAATTATAAACATGAGCCACTAAAGGGAAGGGGCACATTATCCCCTCAGCGCCAACCATAGGTTTCAGACAGGGTACCCTAATGTCTGCTTCTCCCATTCCTGGGTTATTATTTGAAAAGCTTTAGAATCATCATTCTTGAAGCAAATTAGATTCTGCGGTTGCCTTGGACTTGTTTTGAGCCAGGCAGCCAAACCATTCATCACAGCCCAACCCAAATAATAGATATGCAATAAAATGTAAACTTGCAGCCATTGAGGAAGCCACAAAATGAGTTAACCCAGCTATAAAGACCTGACATGCTGCGGCTCTGAGCACCCAGGGATCAATAGCTTCTCAAAGTTATAGGAACTCCTAATTCCCAGAGCTGTAGTGATGGATGTATGGCTGGGCGAGTTTTAAATGAGTAATTAAAATGAGACATACAGGTGGAACTGATTCCCTAGAAAGCAGTGGGCACTCGAGAAATCTCACTGAAGGCCAGCTGGATCTTGCACATCTCAGCAACAACATTTTGAATTTAATTTTAACAGCTTGATGGGCAGGGAGAAGTTGAGTGTTTGGGGCTTCCTTTTCTAGCTTCTGTTTTGTGAGTTTTGTTCTTGGGCTCCAGGAAAGGTAGAGGCTGCAGGGAGACTCCAGCCCCACAGCCTTCTGAAGCCAACTCAGAAGCTCTTCTGAGGATGACAGGGCTGGTCTGAGAGTGGTGGTGCACACCTTTAATTCCAGCACTTGAGGCAAAAGCAGGGAGAACTCTGAGCTCCAGACCATCCAGGACTAGCTACATAGTGAGACTCTGTCTCAATCAATTAATCAATCAATCGAATGAAAAGATGATGGCTCTGGGTGTTTGGTCTACAGAAATGACATGTATTGATAAGTTTGGGGTGGGGATGGAGAGGGAGGCTGCTAAAGCTTACCTTCCAGTGCAGCCATTTTGGCCTCACTGAGCTAGTTTGCCCCACACAGCCTGTTACAGGCTATGGCATGGGGTTCCATGGCCACCAGCTACCCTGCTAACTGATTCATGGTGAGGTCCCATCTCATTCCTGACTTTAGGAAGTAGGTAAATGCCACACTCTAGGAAGAGGACACAGGAGGTATGTTAGCCATGACAACCAATTCTCTGTCTCTTTGTGACTCTCTCTGTGTGTATGTGTGTGTGTGTGTGTGTGTGTGTGTGTGTGTGTGTGTCTGTGTATACATGAAGGTGTGTGGAGGCTAGAGAACAACCTCAGACAGAGTTTCTTGGACACTGTCCACCTTGGTTTTTGAAGACAGCCTCTCCCTGGCTTGGAACACATCAAGCAGTCAAGGCTGGCTGACCAACCAGCTCCAGGGATCTGCCCATCTCTGCCTCCCCTGTACCAGAGTGGGATTACAACCATGTGCCACCAGGCTGAGCTATAAAGGTAGGGACGTTTAAGATCAAACTTGGGTCCCCATGCTTGCAAAGCAAGCGCTCTACCAACTGAGCTATCTCCTCTGCCCCTGCATCCATCTCTTTCTGACCATCAGGCTGAGCTAAGACTCCCAACCCGGTTAGCCATCCCATACGGTGACAAGCATGAAAGATGAAGGTGGCCTCCCTGTCTCACTCCATCTATCAACTAAACCTTGTTTTCAGGTTGCATTTGACATCCCAGATCAAAGTCAGGTCTAGGAACTAAAGGCTGCAGTGTCCTCTCTGCACGTGTCCTCCGCCTCCCTCCCCTCCTCCCCCACAGCCACCTGTCCCTGCTGTGGCAGAGACCCAGGCTCCAGGGCTACTGGAAAGCAGGTTGCAAGCTAGTCCTCACTGTTCATCACAGTCAATTAACTTAAAAGTCGCTCACCTAAAAAAAAAAAAGCTTCTCAGTTCCGCATGTTTTTACACTTTTCTGAATGTTCAAGTTGGGATCGTGGGGGAAAAGCAGGTCACTTAAGTGAGAACTATTTTTTTCCCCTCTCTTTAAATTCATTATCAGTGTCTCCTACTTTTTTAGAAAGATACTTGTCCGCTTAATTAATCCTCTGAGGGCAAGCCCAGCAAACATGTGGATTGGGGGTGGGGGGAAGCAGGTTTTAAGCAGCCACATGAGCTTCACGTGGTAACATTCCAGGTCACCAGGGACCCCAAGGTGCTGACAGGGTGGGAATCAGACCCAAGCCTCCCTCTGGAACTTGGGGGCCCTAGGCATACAGAAAAGGAAAAGAAAACTTTGATCTCCTTACGGCCTGGCTCTTGTAACCAAGCGATTCTGAATCAGACGGACTAGGACGTTGCACATGGTTTTCCATCATCTTTGCTACAAAGTGGGAGGGAGGCTGAGTCCGGCTGTGCACATCTTATCCCCTGGAACCAATAATGGCTGCCACCATCCTAGGCTTCCATACCAACCTCCTCAGACTCCTCATCACCAAGGTGGTGAAATAAGACAGCCACAAACGTCCAACCAGCTCTCTCCGGCTGGTTAACCACAAAGGGTGGGCTTGACTGCAATTGTAGGCGGATATTGCTTCATCCTTGACATTTAGCCCTAGGTTTTGAGCAGTGAGGCCAGGCTAGAGGATGGGTTCAGAGCCAGCACACCACCCTCACTCAGGGTCTGTGTTTGATCAGTTATCACTGTAGATAATGGGCTCTTACAGTCAGAGAGACACCTAGTGTTCAACATGAGCCAGCACTGTGTGCTGTATCGCTTTCTCAGCTAAAGAAAGAAACTCAGTGAAGTTCAAGTATCCAACCTGAGGTCACACCACCAGCAAGTCACAGAACTGGGATGGCCCATGCACATGATTCTACAACCTTCTCGTGTATTTAAACATTCTTGGCATTCCCCTCTGCATTCTCCAGGGAGAAGCATGCTGTCCCCCACACTTCAAGGTGATCCCAATAGACTCCTCCTCCAAGAAATCTTTCTCATGCCCCCTCACATGGGCCAAGCCCTACACCCCATTATCTGGGAGCCCAGAGACTGCCCTGGGCTTGCCTCTGCTTCTCTTCCTCCTCCTCTCCTCTCCTTCCTCCTCCTCTGTCCACCTTGAAGTCTCAAAACCACACTGCCTCTTTCTCATCTCAGTGGTTTCCTCCTAAGGACTGTAACTGCATTGTGAGGCTCAACGTTTTCTGCCATTGTCTGGAACTCAGTCCTTCCTTTTTTAAAGATCCCAGCTGGAAGCTCTCAATGGCCTCAGTGCAGAGCAACTGAATAGTAGAAAATTAACTAATTACAGGTTCTTATTGAAAATCTATTATACACAAATTGCAAAAAAAAAAAAAAACCACCTCATTAAAATATGATGCTTTGGTGTGTTTTTTTAAAACTTACTCTTGGAGGGAGGGGCAGGGTTGGGTGAATAGACACTTCTACCATCATTCTCCTGGAGCTGCAGAGCCACTTCATGTTCATGGGTTCACACAGCCCAGCCTGACTTTGTATATCATAGAGAAACTAAAAATTCTGCACAGAGCTCTCTGAATATTAGTAAATACTTTAAAGTGGCTGCAGAGGAGGCAAAAGATTTGGTTACAGAGATATAAATGAGAACAATTGAAATGTCAGCCTTTTACAGGATAGCGCCGTATTGCCATCATGAATCTCACTGTTTCTGCAAAGCTTTTGTCGGAACTTGAATGCGCAATTCAGCACCGAAGGTCATACTTCTGATTTCCAAGCTTGCTCCCCTAAATGGTAGTGTTGGGGAGGCTTGGGATATGCAAGCCAGAGCTATCCAAAGCCTATATCTCAGTGAGGATCCTTGTATGCCCAAGGTTGCCTCCAAGGCTCCAAGCAAAAGCCCAGAGGTAAAACTTATAACACAGAGTGAAACCCCCAGCACCCTACTTGATTGTTTGGTCTGCCCTTGGACCCCTGATTTCTTGTGGGTGTGGCTGGCAGGGAGTGTGAGGCACCTGGTGATGACCAGATGCTCTGAAGTATGAGGAAGCACACCTGAAAGGCAATTATGGTTTGGATGTGGAATGTCCCCCACGGGTGCATGCACCAACACTCTGTCTCCACCTGGTGGCACTGTTTCAGGAAACTGAAGAACTTTTCAGAAGTGGGACCTAGATGGAGGAGGTGGTTTGCTGGGAGTGGGGGTGGTCTTAAGTTTTATGATCCAGCTCAACTTCCTGTCCTGTCTTCCTGACCCACTCAGAGTACACCCTTACATACTGCTGCTGCTGTGCTATCCCTGCCTGGATAAACCACACCATCAAACATAAGCCCAAGTCATTGCTTCTCTTAGGCTGCCCCTTGTCAGGAGTTGAGCCATAGCAGTGAGAAAGTAATGGATACAAAAGTGGGCCTCCCAAGGCTGGACACTTGACACAGCCATGATTCTACAGTCTTGGTCTTTCTTTCTTTCTTTCTTTCTTTCTTTCTTTCTTTCTTTCTTTCTTTCTTTCTTTTCCTACCACATCCTTTCAGATTGCAATCGCTCTCAAGACCCTACAGCTACTACTATGAGGCTTAGTCTGTGGTCTGCAGAATGCATGTGTCCTAAGGTTATGGAGGTGGGGTCAGAGGAAGCCATGACAGGATACATGTATGGCATGACAGGATACAATCACTAAGTGAACATCTTATGGGTCATACTCAATTGGCCCCAATAGCATGGTTACCCATTGTAAGAGCAGGCTGAAGGGACCAAGGGGACCAAGAAGCTCTGAGTAGAGAGAGAGGCATCCAATGCCTCTGCTGCTACTTAGACACCAGGTAAGGAGGATTTCAGACCCCAGACTGCCAGATGCTACCTCATCTTAAATTGCTCATACATCAGCCCCTTCTTATCATGGTTCTCACCGGGCGTCACTCCATCCCTAGAGGCCAAGGTGGCTTCTGGCTACCCCAGAACTTAGCCTTTACTTGGAGCCTCCATCTGGGCCCAAAGTTGAGACAGGAAGAATGGTGGGTGGTTGGAATATTGACAGAGACTATAGGACTAAAAACTATCCTCAGAGATGGCAGCAGAGGGGAGAAGACATAGAATGGCTGGGCAAAGAGAAAGAAGGGCAAGAGTGTTATTGTCCTGAGTACCTGTCACGGTTAGAAAGGAAAGCCACGGAACTGGGGGAGAAACCTGGAGCTTTTCATGTGGTAGACATTCAGCCCGGTAGCAGCAGGGACTCATTAAAATGACTGGAGGCCATATTGGAAAATAAATATCTATGTGAATATATAAGAAAATGTCAGAGTGGTATGACCGTTTCCAAAGATAATAGTCAAGGTGTTTCCCTGTCCCCCACACAATATTAGCTGTGTTAGTTGTCCACCATGCTCCATGGAGTAGTCTCGGAGCTCAATAGCTGGGCTGGCAAAGAGGTCCCATCCCCTGTATATAATCTAAGTTACCTCTCGGTCCAGCTGGCCTTCTGTCATGTCCCTGTTCCGTGCTGCCCTCATAGAACTCTTTTAGAAGCTGGCCTGAGTTGTCTGCATGACTGGGCACCTGACCAGTCCTGTCACGTGTCTCCCAGAGGCTCCTTTGAAGCTCCCTGATGAAGCTCAAGGCCAAGAAGCTGGCGGTGCACTCTGCAGTGACATGAGTAGACCCATATCTCAGCTAATTTCCGTGTGTGCAGGACCTATAAGGTCAGAGGTCATGGCCACTATAACAGTTGGTCTTTCTGGCTATTTGTACTCTTGTGGATACAGGATCACAGCAAATGGTCAGATAAATAAGCCAATGAATGGAGCTCTCTAGTGATGGAGAAGCAGGTATTCTGACTATGTGAAGGGAGGCCGACCTACTAAGCATCATATACTCTGATTCCAGCTTACCCAGATATAAACAGGAAAAGCTCTAGTCTGCCCTGAATCCCCCATGAGTCCCACCTAGAGTGAGGACAGCCAGACAGTCTGACTGCTACCACCAAGAGAATGATAGTACTCTTTAGCTCAGAATACTAAGCAATGGCTTTCTGTTCCAAGCTACAGCTTGATCTTGGCTCCTTAGCCGCAGTCCTGCTGGCTTTGCCTCCTTTTCCTGGTAGGAGCTACCCCCAGGAAGGTGTGGAGCAGCTGGCATGTGGAGCCTTGGAGAGCAGTCTCAGATGGCATGAGTAGTTTGTCTTCAGAAAGGGTTTTAGGTTGGAGCAACTGCTCATGGTTTGTTGGGAAGTTGCCCACAGCTAGGGATGGACCCAGGGCTCCATTCCTAGTCCAAGTAGGTGAATGAGTAGGGTGCCTGAAATGTACTGAGCCCCCACTGTCCCCTATCTGCATGGCACATCCAGCTTACAGCCTTCCAGAACACTTTGGAAACTTCCCAGGTAGAGCTGACTCTCCAGAGCCACCATAGGCCACCCACAGGCCCCCCAGAGCACAAAGATGCCGGAGGCTACAGAGTTCCACCCAAAGCCAGGTCGCCCCAGATCTATCCACAACAGGGCCTGCAATGAAGCATTGGGGGAGCTTCACCCCTGCTCTAGCCAGGACCCTCTAGGGTCTTCTCTTTCTACCCCTACAGTGTGTGTAGAGCAAACACATTCCAGCCACAGACTAATGCAGAGGGTAGGACCTGGGCTATCACCTGCATGCTAAATCCTGAAACAGGTACCTCACCTGTCACCTGCATCTCTCCCAGACCACATCACAAAAGTAACAGTTACTACTTGTGGGATGGTCAATTACTGCACAAAATTTCGTGGTTAATGGGGGAGGGGCATTCTGGCTCCATAGAGAAGCTGAAGCCCCAAAGAGCAGCCTCGTTCAGAAGTGTCCCCCACTCTCTCTTGAGTTACCAGGTCTCTGTAGGATGTCTGCCTCTGAAATCCAAGTGGCATCTCAGCTCCCCAAAACCAGCACACTTCCAGAGACTCTGTTGGCCCTACCCATCTATATAATTGGCCCTACCCTTCAAAGGCCGCTTCCACAGGATGGCACTGAAGGCACACTGGTATCTGACAATAGGTTCAAGAGGTAGAGACTTGGAGACAAAGGTTACATCCCTGCCTTTGTGAGTGCTCAGAGCACCCATCCCTCAGCATCCTTCACTGAGATCTTGATGGCAGCTGACAATGAGCTTCTCTCAAGAAGCTGAGCCCTGGCCTGGAGGCAGCTGCCATAAGCCACACTCGGGCTATACTGCTCACACTCAGGACCTGAGAGAGTATTTAAGGGTTGAGTTGGCCTATGACTGGCTCAGACAGAGTGAATGAGATCGGATCAGCTGGGCAACAAAGAACTAAAGGTCATATAACTCAGCATCGAGAAAGCCTCTGGTGCTAGCCTAGAACTCTGCCAGCCTCCGGTCCCTGCAGTCATTGAATGAACAGATGGGCCTGGAGTAGGCACATCCCATCCCTGTGGGAGTTTAGAGTCCCCATGTCACATCATCCAGCACCAGGGTGCAGAATGTATACAAGGTAAAGTAGACCCCCCCCCCATCCTGCTGGTGCTAGCCAGATGCCATGCACATCCCTGCCCTCCCTGAGGAGCCCTGAGACCTGAGAATACTGGCATGTGATTATGAGGCCACGAGTGACCGGAACTTCCTCAAGAAGCTTTGGATTCTGAGTTTGGAAAAGAAGGGAACTGTTGAATGTCTTCCAGGGAGGCTAGGGTTAAGAAAGTGTAATGATCCAGAGGGGGCCTTGGACTCGGTAACAGCCCTGAATTATTAGTGAGGGTTCTCTAAGTGAACAGTACTGATAGGATGAAAAACATTGTACACACACACACACACACACACACACACACACACACACATATGGGCTTTATTAAAGCGGCTTTTGGGCTTGGTCCAGGCAGTCCAGCAATGGTTGTCTCCCAGTGAAAAGAGCAAGATTTAGGTAGTCCACAGGCTAGGCATCCCAGCCATCCCATTCTGGTACTAAAACCCTAGAGGCTCCCCAGAGAACTGCTGGTCATCAATCCATGTCGGAATCCTGAAGAAAAAAGAAGGTTCTAACGTCAGCAAGAGGATGGGTGAAGCTGTTTGTGAGAGTGCAGGCAAGCAGGGAGAAAGCCAAAGCTTGCTTCTTTCAAGTCTTTTTATGAGGGCTGCCATCGGAAGGTGTGGCCCAGATTTAGGGTGGGTCTTCTCACCTCAAATGAGCTCATCAAGAAAATCCCTCCCAGGCATGTCCAGCTGCTTGGTTTTTAGTTGATTCCAGACATAGTCAACTTGCCAACCAAGATTAGCCATCACAAGCCCCATGCCTCCAACCTAAATACGTGTCTGCCATAGAGGGCTACCTGTCAGAGTGTGTCATGCAGAGGCCAAGTCCAGTCCATCCATCCTGGGTCCTCCCCTCCCCTTCCCTGGCTTCTAACCAAGGGTTGATGGAATGCATCTTCCAAGGCATGAGGATGCAGTGGAAGGGATTCGAAGGCCCTGTAGAGCATCCTTGCAAGGAGAGTAGCTCCTATGGAACGGGAGCAGTTGGCATCTGCTTCAACCTTGAGAAGGGAACCAATGTGCTTCTACTGGAAACGCCATAACCATAAAAGAATGGCCTGAGCAGGACCCCTGAGCCCCCCCCCCAAGTCAATCCTCTATCCTTCGGAGGCTGGATGTTCACTTCAGAGTGTTCAGGACCAGACTGTCCACAACCTCACCTCACCTGCCTCCCAGCCATGGCTTGGGAAGGATTTGGAAAGAAGTCCACGTGGAGGGGAAGCAGAGATGGCGTAGGCCTGGGGAGAAGGGAGAGCTCAGAGCAGCTGTGTAGCTGTTGATTAATAGCTGTGGGCCATGGCAGCTTTGAGAGGGAGGGAGGACCTCTCAGTTAGTGGGACTAGGAGTGGGCATGAGGAATGTGTGGCTGTGTAGGCCCCCTTGTGAGCCTCTGTACTGTGTCTGCATACCTTTGAAGTCAGAAGAGCTGATTGATCTTGCCTCGAGTGAAGGGCAGAGACCCAGCCCCAGCTCATGATCCCTCGCTCCCAGACCACAGGCTCTGTGTAAGCAGCCGTGGCCAGGCCGCCAGGCAGATGAAATATTAAAGAGCATTGGAGTCTAGGAAGTTTGATTCTAAATGGGTTGTGTCAGACTGGACCAACTGAGCTAAAGAACAACATCTCAGATGGGCCCTTGCCAACTGTAGTGTTTGCAAGAAAAATGGCTTCCAGATACCCAGAGTGCAGGCAACAGTTGCCCACCATTAAGGAACGGTATGATATCACAATGGCTGCAGACCAAGCCTCAGCAGCCCCAACTGGCGCATGGGGATGGTCTCCTGGATGCTAGTCTCTGCTCCTAATCCTCAGGAGAGGGTACTGGTGCCAAACGTTCTTCCAGTGTGAGTGGCCAGATAAGCACCTGTCACTGGTATCTGCGGGACAGTAAGTGCCCAGAGTGAACTGACATACACTCAGCACCATGGCTTCATGTAACTTCACTACAAAATTCTTCACACGGTCCTTAAAGTCATAGAACCAGCAAGGCGGGCCGGTGAGCTGCTTCCTGTGTGATTGCAATGTAAGGGAGTCCTGTTAAGGTTTGAACACTTGATCACCAGCTGGTGGCGCTGTTTGAGGAGGTTGTAGAACTTGAAGGAAGTGAGGCCAGGTTAGGCGACAAGCTTCAAAGAAAGGCTATGGCCCAGCCCTGCTTCTAGCCCCACTTTGGATGTTTCTAGATCATCCAGTCCTGAGCTAGCAGCCACATGTTCCCTCAGCCACCAGTTGCTTCCACCAACTTACCTCCCCCACTCTGGTGAATTCTGTCCCTTCAGACTGTGAGCAGGAAGAGGTCTCTGCTCCCTGAAGTTGTTTTCTGCCCAGTGTTTGGTCACAGCCATGAGAAAAGTAAACAACACATGCCCTGAATGGAAGCAATCGGTGACATTTGCTGTCGTGTAGCCCTGCATGCCAAGAAGCTGCTCCAGGCAAGCTCAGGGCTTAGCCCTGAGACAACAGCGGTGACATGGTAAGCCCGTGCCTGTCCCTATATCTACAAATTACCTACTGAGGGAAATGGTCCAGGGCTCAAGGTGGGGAAGCCCACCCAGGATGGACATCTGCCATGTGGTCAGAGCACTGTGCCAGTTCGCAGTGCAGAGACATCACAACTCAGAAGCCCGAGTGCCGCAGTGGGTTCACAGCATGCAGCAGAGCTGGCTTCTGAAAGCCACATCATTAATTTCAGGTAATAACCCAGCATTAATAGCTGATGCTAAACCCGTCTAGGTGAATTCATTAATCCTTACAACACTCTATGAAGGAGGAGCTATCGTTATTCCTCTGCACAGATGAAGCCCAGAGGCCCCATGCATTTGATAACTTGCCCATTTTCCAGACCTAGAAAGCTACAGGACAGGGCTTGAATCCAGGAGCCTGGCTTCAAAGCCCAAACTCTTGCCCACTCTGCTCTGACTCTCAAGTACCTCAAACAGCTTTGGTCACCAGCATGTGTTTCACAAGGACCCTTTTGGCACCTCAGATTTGGCAGCTGTTGTCTTTGCAGGTACCTGTGGCTTGGGAAGGGGGATCTATTCAGCCAAAAGATAGACTGTTGATCCCAACTCTACCTGCTCCACTCCCAGCATCCCGTCCCACAGTGGCCAGTCCAACCCAGCACGTGCTTCTAGAATCTGTAAAGGACTAGATCAGAGCTTTGGGGCTAAATCCATAGAGGGCCAGAATCAACCTGACAAGCTCTTTCTGGATCTCCATGTGTCCGGCCTTAGGTATCTATGGGCTGTGAGTAGATAGTTGCACTGGGGGCCAGTCAGACGCACAGGATTCATTCACATACAGGAAGCAAAGCACAGGGAGATGTAGCTGATAACTAAGCCAAGGCTTTTGTTACTACTTAAAACACTTATTGCATTAGCCAATAAAATATAGTACCTCACTTTGTGACAATCCTTATGAAAGGTACAGCATGTAGTCCCAGTTAAAGATGGGGAAACTGAGGCACTGAGCAGTTAAAGAACCTGCCTGTGGTCACCCAGATGGAACCCAAAAGACCAAGGACCTAGCAGGGATCATGGTAATCCCAGAGCCCCCTCCATATGTCTTAGGAAGCCACGTGCCACCCACAAGTCTACATGTTGGATGTTCTTTCTCTATGCTTCCAGCATCCTGAAGCTTGTGTGTGCCATCTTCTGCCTGATTTAGTCCATCTTTTTATTCATTAATCAAGGGACTGATTCTTCCCCTGACTGTCGGCGATGTTGTAAAATTCAATTAATACCCTTTAGCAAAATGCTTTGAGATCCCACATGTGGGATACGACACATTAGCGCAGAATTATTTTTTGGTGCTACTGTTTGACATGAAATACCATCCCACTGATGTCTGAAAAGAGCCTTTTTCAAGGGGCTTTGATGGACTGTGCCCACCAAAAGGTATAGGCACTGGGCTGGAGTGATGGCTTAGTAGCTAAGAACATTTCCTATACTTCCAGAGGACCTGAGTTCAGTTCAGCACCTATGTTATGCAACTCACAGCCACTTATGACTCCAGCTCCAGGAGGTCTAACATCTGCTTCTAGCCTTTGCAAGCAAGTGAGCATATACCCACTTATATCATAACACACATACATACGAGCGCACGCACGCACACACACACACACACACTACACACTATAGTCAGAGATCTCAGAGGGGTCCCCTGTAGAACCCACAGCTAAGCTTTCCTGATTTCCCCTTTACACCCTGAGCCCCTGGAATCAGCAGCAGGTCACCCACACAAATGTTCCCTGGCAGGGGATGTGTGGGCCCTGGAGGTTCTGCAGACCTGGGAACAAAACCCCTTATATTGGTGAAATTTTCACTGTAGTGAGGCTCCTGGACACACACCAGCAAGAACACTAGGATTTGGAACACTGGAGGTGCTCTGAGAACAGCCCAGAGGGAAGGCAGGGCAAGGTGGGTGGTAGGCAGCAAAATTTAAATATGATAGATCAGGGATGGTCTCTTCCAGAAAAGTGCAGCTAAGTCTTGTGCTAAGAGTTTAGGAGAGTTGGAAGACAGGAATGCTAGAGGGCCTTTCTGAGGTTTTAAAGAATCTGTAACAGTTGGTCAGGCAGGAGGTGCCTTTGGTCACCAGGGCAACATGAAGCTCCATTTGGTTAAGACTAGGTCCCTTCAGCTGGGCGTGGTGGCGCATGCCTTTAATCCCAGCACTCAGGAGGCAGAGGCAGGCAGATTTCTGAGTTTGAGGCCAGCCTGGTCTACAGAGTGAGTTCCAGGACAGCCAGGGCTATACAGACAAACCCTGTCTCGAAAAACCTAAAAAAAAAAAAAAAAAAAAAAAAAAAAAAAACTAGGTCCCTTCTCTGGAAAAAAGGGTGAGGTCTCGGGATCCCAAGAAGCTGGTCTGAGGACCATTTTTCTCACTAGATGGAACAGAATCTTTGTGGCAGTTTTCCTGGGGAGACAAAGACAAAAGGTCTATTCACCCTGGATAAGAAAGACATTTTGACACTGTTTAAAGCCATAAGATTGGACAAGGCCATTGACCTGATAAAGGTGGGTAGGTAGAGAACAGCCAAGATCAGGGACGTGGAAGAAGTCAGAAAGGTGAGGAAATGCCAGCAGCCAAAGACAATGCAAATCAAAGAGGAAGCAATGTCCTGGGAACAAGAGAAGAGTGGAGCGGCTAGCTGGGCTGGATGGAAGTTGGTCTGAACAGAGCCTAAGAGCCTGCTTTTGCTAGTTTGTAGTCTTTGCTACTTTAAGGAGCGTTTCCTCCGTGGAGGGATGTTAGAAGTCAAAAGTCTCCCATGAGTTTAGGGCAGGGTTGCTAGGGAGCCTTCCTGAGGTTTTAAAGAAGTTTGTAACAGTCAGGTAGGATTGTCATAGGCAAGGATCTTAAAGGAAATGGGCATTCTTCAGGTGTCCAGAGATGCCAACATGGCCACTTCAGGCACGAGGGGCCAGAGTCAGGCCTCAAGAGGACAGAGTGACTGGGCTAGCCCATGGCAATCCTCCAGTCCACAGCCTGGTCTCAGAGAGGGGCAAAGAAAGGACCTATTTTAATTTTCTTCTTGGGCTTCCACATGACAAAGGAGAAATATCACCCAACATTATTATCTCTCAGAAAATACTCTCTGGAACCATAAAGAGGGAAATACAGCAGAGCCAGCCCACGAAGGTTGCCCCTAAATCAGCAGCCTCTAAATTACCACGGTGGTACTCTCTAATTCCTGTGGATGAAAACATTAAAGATGACAATGTCCTTTTAAATCAAACTCCCTGGGACTTGCTGGACAGAGTCCCTGGGCTTTCCCCTCTACTCCCCCTCCCACCCACCCCCCAGATTTTTTTTCCTCTTTTCACCTTGTAATGAGATATAAATCATAACTTGTGGGGGCAAGCTCTAGTATGCAAGCTGAGAGCATGGATTTTCTGAAAATGAAGGTGTTTGGTTAATGGGAAGTGTCTCATCCCTGGGTGGGAACAGGAGTGTCTCAAGTAGAGTTTGCTATTTTAATGTCATACTTCTAAAGTATATTTTATTCTCAGGCTGGTCTGGCTGTCTGTGGCATCACTATGATGAATCCGATGATCTGATGGCACCCCAGAGACTAGCGGCTGGCTGCCTGGCTCCCCCAAAGGGGACTGCTGGACTCAGGTTATACAGAGGCAAAGACAGAACTCCTAGAGCCTGACCCTGTAAGGCAAGGAGGCACCTCTCAGAAAAGGGCACAGAAGCAGGATGGAGCCCTGCTGCCTGGGTGCTGCCCGTGCTGGCCTAGCTCACTGTCTCAATTAGGGTTTCTATTGCTGTGAGCAGACACCATGACCTCGGCCACTCTTATAAGGCTGGCTTATGGTTTCAGAGGTTTAGTCCATTATCATCATGGTGGAGGGCATGTCAGTATGCAGGTAGACATGGTGCTGGGGAAGGAGCTGAGAGTTCTACCTCTGGATCAGCAGGCAGCTGGAAGAGAATCAGGCACACTTCCTCCAACAAGGCCACACCTTTTCCAACAAGGCCACACACCTCCTAATAGTGCCACTCCCTATGGATTTCTGGGACCATTTTTGTTTGAACTACCACACCTAGCCAACTAGGTGCAAAAGCCCCCCATGGGATCCAGAGTCTGTTACATCCCAGGATAGGCAGGAGACAAGGAGTCACAGGTCAGAGCAGCCGTACTGGCAAAGTCCCAGATATGCAGAGCTGTTGCTGTTTCTGGGGTAAGAAACAGGTAAAAGGGAAAGAAACTCAGGGTTAGGCTAAGCAGTGGTGGAGACAGCAGGACCCCCACAGCTGTTCTCTCCCGTCAGCTTCTTTCCTCTCTATGGCTGTCCATACTCTAGGTTCAGCTCCTCAGGTCTGAATGGAGAACCAAGGCCAACCCAAGCTAAGTGTGAACTTGTACTATATCACTGTAATGATCAATATTTCAACTCAACAGGATCTAGAATCACCTAGGAGATATTTTCCTAGGAACATCTGTGAAGGGGTTTCTTCATTGGATTAGTTGAGGTAGGAAACACACACACACACCTCTAACTGTAGGCAGTATCATGCTATGAGCTGGGTTCTCAAGTTGCTTTTATAAAAAGAGGAACACAAGTTGAACACCAGCATTTATTTTTCCTGCTGTGCACATGCAGTCTGGCCAGCCACTATGACTTCTCCTCCATGATACCCTCACACTAGAATAGACCTTCCTTAAGTTGAGCTCGGCAGGTATCTTAGAGCAGCCATGAGGACAATGCCTGATACAGCTGGCTGCCGGAGTAAGAGGTCTTGAGGAGGGCTCAAGACATACTTGTCATCTGGCTTGCCCATCTCTGGATGTTCCTGTGGCCACTGAGCTGAGAGAACAGCCTGTTCTTAGAGCCGTATGTGGGGAGTCTAGGGAGGCCACATTTGAGGCTTCCCCTTAACCATACCCCCTGCAGGTATCTGCTTAGTCTTAAGCCAGAGTGCCCATATCAGAGGCCTAGATACTGAAGTGAAGTCCAAGGGCCTCAGATATCCATGACAGGATCCACACACCCTGAAGGATGTAGCGCCATAGGGGTTGCCCATGTAGAACATGCTCTCTGCTCCAGAGCCTGGAAATGAAGCTACTGGGTGAAGAAACAGGACAAGCCAGAGGTTGGACCTGCTCCCATGAAGAGGGAGCTAGGCTCTCTGTGGCCTTGAGGTGCCGAGTCCTCCAGCTGCGTGGCACTAGGTTTCGGGGGTGCTGTGGTAAAGGGTTAAGCTGCGGTCACAGACACTAATGGATGACACTCCAAACACTCAGCTGCTGGAATCAGCAAACAGCCCCGCCTGCTTCCAGACTGATGCGAGCGGAGACAAAATTGCATCTTATTTGCTCTTTTTCTCTTCTTCCTGATCCAAGCTGTGGTCTGTGATAGTTAATCATCAGGTTGCCTTTGTGAGAGAACAGAGAGAGAGAGAGAGAGAGAGAGAGAGAGAGAGAGAGAGAGAGAGAACGAGAACCAGGAGCAAGAGGAGAGCAGGGTCCCTCCAGGTGGCATAGGTGGCATGCCTGTGTGGCTGTTGACCAGATTGACAGCCCAAGGCTTGTTCAGAGCCTCATTTTTCATCTCAGCCCCTCTCAGGGACAGAGGGCCAGCAGCAGCTCGCCCTGCACATTTGGGCATCACTCCTGGCATACTCAGGAAAGCACTGAAATTTATTTCTTCCATTTGAATACAAATGCAATTGAGACCAAAAAAAAAAAAATTTTTTTTTTCTTGTTTCAGAAGCCACTGCTCCAGTTCTGTTTCTCATCAAGTGAACTGACAGCCAAAGAGAGACGAAATAAGCATCTAAGCGTCTGGCTGTGCCGGGTGAAATAAAACCCCTCACTCATTATGGGATGTGGACACAGTGGTGTCAAGCTGTGTTAGCAGCCAGGGTGGGGCCGCTCCCAGGGCAGTAGATTAGTTACTTATGCATCACTGTGATCAAAATACTTTGCAGAATAATCTAGAAGAGGGAAGATTTATGTCACCTGTGCTTTTGGAGGTTCTCAGTCTGTCGTGGTGGGAAAGGCTTGCAGGGGTTAGTGGGAGTAAGAGCATGAGGTGGACTGGGGAGCAGCAAAGAGCAGGATGAGACAGATTTGACTTTCGAAGGCCAACCCCACCCACCCCCAGCCCCCAGGAACTACTTCCACCTTCCAGGGCCCTCCTGAAGGATCCACAGCCTCCCCCAGAATGCACCACTGGCTGAGGTAGGGACACTCAAATCAAGAGCATATGGGGGAGGGGGAGGTTCCAACTCAGATCACAACAGGAAGGTATAGAGATAGACTCTAAGGGCTCTGGGTAGTCTGGAGTCATTCCAGCCAAGAGACAAGAACTCACAGCAGTCGCTTGCCTGACTCTACTTGAGGGCCTGTCGTTCTTTTCCCTCAGCCTCTAGGCAGAGGGAAAGAGACACGTCCAATAATTCTTGCAAGATGTGTGCTGCAGAGTGAGCCTGAGCTGGGAGCGCGTCCTAGAGGAAGGTGGCCTTGGCTGAGCCTTAAAACAAAGATGGATGGATTTGTACAGAGAGGTCTCTGCTTTGAGGTGAGAGGAAGCCAGAGGAAGTTCAAGCATGGGTGTTTCTGAGAGTGAATACTCCACTTGCAGGTCAGCATGGCCCACGGAGCTGAGCCTCCAAGGCCAGGCTCTGCCTCTGTCTAGCATGCCCTGAGCCTCTGACAATTCTAGGGCCTCTATGGCTCCTACTCACATTCTGTGTCCCAAAGGTAGCCAAGAGGTCAATGCCTCTGAGCCAACCTTGCTACTGAGAAGAGCTCTACCAAAGAGGGGTGTATGATGTGCAGCACCCTGTCTCTGACAGAGCCTCTTGTAAATACAGTTTTGCTTCCAACTGAGCTGCAAGGCGAGGAATGTTGCCAGGGGTTGATATCTGGGGCAGGCGTTCCCAAGCTCTTGGCATCTCCCTCAAGGAACTGAAATAAAGGCGCACCTTGCCTCAGACACCCTGTGCCCACAGAAGGCTTTGTCTTCCGAGTGTCTTGTTGGGGAGCTGTAAGCTCAAGAGTGTGGCAGCTCTCGGGCCATTCAAGTCTGGCTAGGACCTGCTTGCTCTGATGGATGCTAAATGTGACAGTTTTATAAAGCCTGTCAAACAGCTCAATACAGGAAAGAGGCAGTTATCAAGGCTGGGCAGAACCAAGCAGACCCACACAGGCACAGGACGGGGCTGGTGCCACTTGCCCAACCCCCTGGCTGTGCTGCATCGGATTCTTGAGCAATTATGGGGTCTCAGAAACAGAAGGACCTCTTCCCCACTACAGAGACACCCCCCCAAAACCCAGACTCAAGATGCTTGCCTCCCTAGGGCCTTCAGACTCACCAGGCTCCAACTGAGAGAGACCGTGTCCCTTGTCCCTTACTCTTAAGCTACCCAGTCAATAAGAGCCAAGGCTGAGCTAATAAAAATAAGCCAGTCAGTTTTTCAAAGGGGAATGATGGTTCTTCGCTGAGTACTCAGTACTGTGCTAAGTACTTTATATTGTATGTTGTTCAGTTCTCAAACGAGTTGCTATTGCTATCCCGTTCTACAAATGGGGTGACTGAGGCCAGACAACAGCAGGACTGTGATTAAAGCCACAACTCCAAAGCATTTACCCCACCCCCTAGACTTTCTATGGGAGAGTGTAAGGAAGTACTTCTGTAAGGCTTCCTGGAAGAAGTGGTATTTGTTATTGGAACAGCTTCTAGAAGGTGTGATGTTTGGAGTGACTCAGGGGAGACACTGCACTACAACAACACCAGAGTGTAGAACACACTCAGGAAACAGGGTGACACAAGATCCTGGAGGATAGGCAATGTAATGTTCACCAGAGCAAGAGGCCTCAAATGTCAGACCAGGGGCAGCCAACCAAAGCTCTGGATCCAGAGAGAAGCAGAAGCAGGGCCGAGCAGTCTAGGATCTCACACCTGGATCTGGTAAAGAGTCATCTAGCCTGCCCCTCCCTCCTGGGACAGCATCCCGGTGGCATCCCAACCTCCTGTGAGTGTAGCAGGCGTGCTGTGGAGAGCTCATCTCCCAGACTCCTCACAGTCGGGGCCTCATGATGCTCTGGCTGGAGGCCTAGCTCTTTGCCTGAAAACTTCCCGGTACCTAGCCCCTGGGAAGTATGTGATGTGAGCCAGACCAGGCAGCCTGGCAAGGCAGGGCTGCCCACAATCAAGGGACTGCTTCTAAGTGAAAGATGTGGAAAGATATTTAAAATCAATACTCCCGAATTAGGTTTTCCTACTGTGAGCCTGAACATACCCCATTCAAACCCCAAATGTGAAAGAATGTCTGGGCGGCACTGAGGCGTCAGCGTGTCTTATGAATTTACAGGCGCTCAGAGGCACTTTGAACAAAAACAAAAATTGTAGAAATTGTTTCCAAACAATAGCCAGGAAGGCTGCCTACCCGTTAGGGTCCTTGCACTCCATGTGAGCTAGCTCAGCCTGGCCTGCATCCCTAATTCCCAGGCCCTCTCTGTGTATTTTACTCAGCGGAGGGTCCTATAAGAGATGGTGTTACTGGGAGGGAGCTCCGCTCATCCACAGGCTCCAGAGCAGCCTCGTGGCTCATGGGTTGAGGTTTTGCTTAAAGCCTAAAGGTGAGAGGTCTTTGTCAAGACTGAAGAGGAATGTCTGAGTGGGTGGGCCTGTATCCAAAATGTACCCCATAGAAATAAGGCCTCTTCAGAATAAGGAGCTCAAATGTGTGGTTTTATGTGCTTGAACTTAGACACCTAGGGATGTTTCTCCAAGCTCCAGGGCCCATTAACTCTCTCTGACTAGCATACAAACTGACTTGCATTCACCACCCTCTGGTATAGCGTTAGATGCCTTACACACTCCTCTCAGGAGGGCCTGGAGGCAAAGTTTATGATGAGTCCCATTTTATGGAAGAAGAAACTGAGGCACTGAGAAGTTAAAGAGTTTGCCCAAACTCAGAGACTAAACCAACAATCAGTGATCCTGCACGGGTCTGACCTAGGTCCTCTGCCTATATGATTATGTAGCTTGGTCTTCTTGTGGGGCTCCTAACAGTGGGAGCAGGGGCTGTCTCTGACTCTTTTGTCTATTTTAGGCACTCTTCCCTCCTCCTGGGTTGCCCATTCCAGGCTTAATCCAAGGGGAAGTGCCCAGTCTTACCAAAATTTGTTATGCTGTGTTCAGTGATATCTATGGGAAACAAGGAGAAGGACTGAATCTGAGAGAAAAGGAACATTGGGAGGGGGAGCTAAGAGGAGAGGAAACTGATATAAGAGAAAAGTAAATAAAATTAATAATTTAAAAAATTGCACAGTCAATAAATAGCACAGCTGGAATTAGGATCCAGGCCCCTAGTCACTGCACAATATCCTAGCTGACATGCTGTGGTCCTTCCCATACTGGGACAGAAAAATTCATATTCCATTGTCTTCAGGTGCTCATAGTAGAGCCAGGCACCAGACAGAGGTCTTGGTGCCCTGGGTGATGAAGCCACTGGCCCAGCTCCCATCCAGAACTCTATGCTTGCAGCTTTTGGTCAACCCTGAGAGCTGTGAGATTCTGACTAACAGGGTCATCTGATATAGTTTGCCCTTAAACATGCGAAACCCAGGAGTCATTCTTGAGACTGGGGAGGGCTCCAGACAGTGGCTGCTTCTTCAGCCACAGGCTGTGCCAGGTGACATCAAGCTGGGTGCATGGGAACATCTGCAGCAGCTGGGGCGACAGGGGTGCTTTGGACCTCATAGCCTGGGTGAGCTTCCATGAGTCTCACTTGTCAGGGAGTTTGTGTAGCTAACCCCAAGTCTAGAGGAGAGATATGAACTGGATGCAAGAGGCTCCGCAGGAGGTAGGTCCTGCATGAAACCCTGGGGAGTTCTGGGAAAGCCCTTCAGAGCATAGGATTCTGGGAAATGATGCCTCCTGAGCTTTGGTGAGGAAGGTGTGAGGTTCGGG
Source organism: Mus musculus (assembly GCF_000001635.26). NCBI lineage: Eukaryota > Metazoa > Chordata > Mammalia > Rodentia > Muridae > Mus > Mus musculus. The sequence goes on from NC_000077.6 coordinate 53,095,937, forward strand.
TCATCCTCCTGGCAAGGGTAAAGGTTTTGTTTCAGGGTAAGATTAGACAGAACCTTGAGAGCTAGCAGCAGCTTTTAGGGGGCGTATTGGGATACTGGCAGGTGGCTCCTGGCTCAGCCTTCTTCTAGCTTAACCAGATCCCCCCCCCCCCCCCGCCTCTTTACAATTCACTTCAGAACTGAAGTCTTTATTTTCAAGCTTTAGTGACTCCAACTCCACGACCCGCTTTGCCTTATCTTTTCTCTTCTCTGAAGGAGAGCCCCATTTCTTTATAATCAGAGGACACATAAATTCTATGCAGCTCTGGCTGCCTGGGACGTTAGTACAGGCGGCATCAGGACCACTCTCAGGACTTCCCAGAGCAGCTTCCAAAGCATCATTTAGTGTTCCCCTGCCCCAGCATCTTCTGTGACTCCTCTTATCGCCTCACCAAATCTGAGCTCTTGTGCCTATTCATTCTGTCTCTTGCTCAGGCCAGTCCTCCCTACCCAGGGTCTCTTCCTACAGATCTGCTTACATTCTCCTGTGGGACCCCTCTACATACAAACACCATTTGTTTCAGGATGATAGGAACATTGTCTAACTCGTCAGTCTTCCCAGCATCAGACATCACGTACCCAATAGGATTATAGAAAGTCTGAAGATGGCAGCTGAAGAGCTCAGCCAGGAAAACTCCTGTCATGCAAGTATGAGAGCCAGAGTTCAATATCCAGGTCCCACATAAAACAAGATAGACACAGTGGCCTGCCTCTTGTAATCCTAGCACCGGGGGAGGGAAGGAGGAGGCAGGAGGCTTCCTGCAGCTATCAGCCAGCCAGTAGTACAACCTGCTTGGTAAGTTCCAGGTCTGTGAAAGACCCTGTGGACGGTGTCTCTTGAGGAATGGCACAGTGTGTTAGTGACTTTTCTATTACTGTGATAAAACAGCATGACCAAGGCAACTTAGAGACGAAAAGGCTTGTTTGGGCTTATGGTTCCAGAGCATTAGCGTTCACCAGCATCTCCATGAGGATACATGGCCGCAGGTAGGCGTGATTACCAGAGCAGCAAACTGAAGACTCACCTCTTAAACCACAAGCAGGAAACAGAGAGCAAATCATGAGTGCTGTGAGTCGTTGAACTTTCAAAGCCCGCCCCTAGTGATACACCTCTTCCCGCAAGCCCATACTTCCTTAGCCTCCCCAAACAGAGCTACCAGCTGGGGACCAAGTATTCAAATGCCACAAACTAGTGGGGACATCTCTTCAAGCCACAATATGTGGTGACTGGAGATTGTACCCGGGCCTCAATACTTACTCACAGGCACACGCATGCATGTGTTCTAGCACCACACAGCTCACTCAGAATTCAGTGTGAGCCATTTCCAAGTCAGGAATGGGAAGAAGTTGGGGGTTCATCTGGGTCTTGATTACCTGACTCTGCTTTATGAAGGTTGGGCAAGAACTTGCAACACAGAGAGAGTAGTCCAGGCCAAGTCGGGCTGTGGTACTGTAGCACCCAGTGGGAGAGCAGTGCCAGGCTGTGTCTACACAGATGGAAGAAGAAAGACAGTGGGCAGGGCATGCTGCGAAGAGAAGAGCCAGCAGGAACCACCCACAGCAACAAGCCAGAGCTGCCGAGCCACCACAGGCAGCGCTGAGCCTCTCCCTGCCACCAGCTGTCCACATCCATCCCCCGTCCCGCTCCCACCCCAAGGGACACCTGCCTTAAAATCAAAAAGGCACGCCACACTCTAACAATCGGCAGGTGGTGTTTTTAACAACATCAGTGGAGTGGGCCCATAAAGGAAGCAAGTTTTTGATCAGTGGCAAACCAACCTGGAAGCCCGAACTTGGAGGATCGGCTCCTAGATGTGTGCTTGTAGTTCCAGGGGTAGGAATGGATCAGCAGCCCCTGCTGGCATCTGTGCTGACCACACCTCTCTTGCTGTTTCCTGATCTTGCTCCTTTACCCTTGCCTCAGGCCAGGCTGGTACAGCACTTGGAATCCCCTCTGCACAGTACAAAATCCTCAGAGGAGGTCTCTGTGAGTACTCCTATAGCTAACACACACACACACACACACACACACACACACACACACACACGCACGCACGCACTCCCCAGCTCTATCTGCACCCATTACCAATGCCTTCAGAGCCTGCTCTCAGTTCCCCATTAAGCCACATACAGAACCTGCTTCTCTCCGGAAATCAGAACAGAGAGGAGAGCGGTGTGTTCGTCATTTGGAAAAAACAAGGAGAGAGGTGTGGACAGATCCACCCTTCTGGTGGGACCCATGCCTGTCTATCATTTGGACAGCCAAGGCTCAGGCCCATAGAACAAGGTCTTCAAGGCACAGCGGAACCCTGTTAGAACCTACAGTTGTCTCCATACTTGACAGCCCCACTCCTAGCTCGGTCAGAAGCCCTACAGCCCCAGCAGAGGCTTTATAATGTACCTTTAGGGGCTACCAATTCCCCTACCATCACTCCTGACCGTGTTACTGAGGAGACAAGCTGTGGGCTCCTATGGTGGCCTGCTGAGAACACAGTAGCATCTTTTAGCTCACGAGGATGTACTACATTCTTGCCAGGGCCTCACTTTGTGCCAACGTGCACTCCATGACTCTGCATCTGAATCACATCTCAGAACTTGAAAGGTATCAATGACAATCTCTTTGAGAGGAGACAAATACCATCTGAGTATTCCAAGTCTGTCTTATCCAGAGAAACCAGTCTCTGGGAAAAGGTCTCATTGTTCCTTGGTATAAAAGTCAGGACTGGGCAGACCCTTCCAGAGCAAGAATCCTGAGGTTTAGAGCGAGGGTTGACCACCTGCTGGTTCAACGGGCCCCAGCCCAGGGAAGACTTAGAGTCAGTCCCACTGGCCAAAGCAGAGTCAGTACTGTGCCCTGTGGGCAAAGTGACTCCAGTCTCTGCCGGGGACTTGGGGGTGGGGTTAGGGAGTTGGCTCTAGCCCCAGGGTATGAAGGCAGGATGCTGTTGTCTTCTGGACAGCTGTCTCTACTCTCATCCACTACACCATGACATATTTCAGTTATTTCACAGCTGCTAATCGGAACCTGACAATGTAACTCTGAGCTGGCAGCTAGCCAAGGCAAGTGGCCTGTCTCCCAGATGGCTGCAGGCTCCCTACCCCAGGACCCACAGGGTATGCCAGGAGCAGTCCTCTGAGGAGCCCTCAGCACATAACTAGGAAACATAGCCACACTTGACTCTCCTGCACCCATCCTGCCTCTCCCCGGGAGCCCTACAGAGCCCCAGCCCTCTCCATCCACTGCCAATTCACGTAAGCCCTCCACTCCCAGAGGCCTTGCAAGAGGCAGAGCCAATCCACAAGCATTTCTCACTCCCATCCTAACTTTCTCCCGTGGCCTAACTTAGCATTCTCTGCTGCACACAGGGGACTCCATGTACTCTTGCTGAACAGGAAAAAAAAAAAAAAAAAAAAAAAAAGACTGTTTGTGCTCTTACCAGCCATATTATATTCACCTGCCAAGACAAGACCTGGCCAGGTCCCTAGTCTTGAAGTCAAGAACCTCGGTGCCAAACCCAGTTCTCAAAGTCATGTAGTCACCATCTGTCCCACCGTTCAATCCAAAAGCCTTAACTCAAGTCCTCTGGCCATGCCCGCCACTCACCTGGCCTCTTGAGAGCCGACCTAGGCTCCAGCGTCAGTGAACAGCAACACAGTAAGCCTACTCAGTGCAGACCCTCACCTGGCAGCTCATAAGAACCTCTCCCTTCACCTTCCAGTCCTACTATGTGCATCTCCTCTTTTTACTCCCACTTCAGTTTTTGGGGCCAGATAATCAGGAAAAGCCTCGGTGCTGGGACAAAAGGGACCTGGGGGAGAGTATGGCTCTAGAGTCCTGAGGAATGGGAGTGCTGCACCTTTCTGTGCCTCTGTTTCCTATCTGTGTGATGGGGGTCACTATGAATCTGGAACTTTTAGTAGGTAATATGTGTGAAGGCTTGGGGGAAGACAAGGTGCACAGAGATCAGTTTAGTTGATGGTTTTTGCCTCTTACATTTAACCTATTTAAGTGACATTTTTTTCTAGATCTAGAGTGTTCTAAGCCAGGCCAGACATCTCAGAAAGCCCCAGGACCCGTGCATAACATTGGACTGCCTCTTGGGGGCAGTTAATGCATGTCACAGCAGGCCCAGGATCCCAGGCAAAGGAAAGAGCAAGGGGACCTTTGTGGCACAGGCTCAGCTCACCTGCACGAGTTCACCTACCTCAGTCCCTGGGTCAGGCACCGAGAGGATTCTAGGACTCACACAGTTAGCAAGGGCAGCTGTGGCTTCTGCCCTCCAAACCTAGATTCTTCCCCAGAAAGAGACAGGAAAGCTCTGGGGAGGGTGGTGAACACTGAGGCCCCTTTCCAAGGAACAGCGTTAAGAAGGAAAGTGGGGCTGTGAGGAAACCACTCAGGCATCCAGGGGACCTGGGGCTGGGAAAAGACTGCCATGTTTGAGGGCTGAGGGCAGGCCAGCATGGCTGGGAACTGTAGGTGGGCAGCCCTCGTTCGCTCTAGGTAGGACCATAACCTACCAGGCTCTGTTCTAGTTTGGGGAAACACCAAGCCCAAGAGCAGGCAGCTGAGATCTCTGCCTTTGGGGCCTTCTGGGTAATGAGTGGTCACTTACTTGGTTCCCTCTTTTAAGAGCTAGGCATTTGATACTACCATGTCATGAGCAGGTTTCAGACCAGCTCAGGGTGATATTCATGCCTCATCACACCCACCCCATCTGGCCCAGCCCCCACCCCAGGATCCCATTGTAGCTAGGGGTGGCTCAATCATGAAGAGTCATGGTCGGACTCTTCTTGGTAGCCGGCTCAATGTGGCTGGGATGCACACATGTGACTGCCTGGTCATGGCGAGGTTGGCCTCTTCCTCGTCCCCCTCAGGCTCACCTGCCACTCTCCACCCAGATTGGCTTATGCATCATGGCTGGAACCACTGGCCCTGAAGTGATTAGCAGTGGGGTCAGAGCAGGTATCACCCTGCAGGCCTGGAGGGGGGCTGTGGGTTGACTTGCACCCCTGAACTCCACCAATGACCCTGCATGCATTTCCTGGCAGAGTCATAACAAATTGCTACAAGGTAGCTTGAAGCACTGAAAATATATTCTCTGCTAGTTCCAGAGACAGAAGTTAGAAATCAAGGTGTCACTAAGCCAACAGCTCCTGGGGCCCTCCTCTGCTCAGCTGGCTTCTGGCAGCTCCTGGTGTTCCTGTGCACATGGTAACACAACCTCAGGCTCTGCCTCCATCTTCCCAAGGTTGTCTACTTTGCTCCCTCGTTCTCACCTCTTCCTGTGAGGCGCTCGACCTCAGAGTCGGGGCTGACCCTAAACCCTAGATAAGCTGTCTTCAAATCCTTAACTGACTATATCTGAAAAGATCCTTTGTTCAAATAAGGTGACATGACAAGACCCCCATAACACAAAGGGGGTGGGGGATATTCAATTCCCCATAGGCCCTAAGGAGGCTAATTGACAGGAAGCTGATGTGGGTCACCTGCCATGTGTCCTGTCTTGGACCACCCAAAACCATGTCCTCCTGGCCACTACTCCTTTACACGATAGCTCACCGTGTCACCATTTCAGATTCCCTTCATGTCCACTGAGCTTCCCCGGCCTTCCTAGAATTGCAGGATGCCAACCTGGGTCCAGCCCATCTCTCAACACTAGGGGCTCAAGTGCTAGGTACAGCCTATGGTACCAGATCCAGAGAACGCACATTAGCCCTAGGGAAGTCGTCCATGGAAAACAGCACTGATAACCAGGTATGACACAGGAAGAGGAAGGAGAATCAGGGGTCCAAGGTCATCTTTGGCTACATAGCAAAGTTTCAGATAGGGTCAGTTTCACTCAACACAAGCTAGGGTCATCTAGGAAGAGAGAACTTTGACTGAGAAAATGCCTCCGTCAGATTGGCCTAGAGGCAACTCTGCGAGGCATTTTCTTGATCAATGATTAACATGGGAGAGCTTCTCCTACCATGGGGGGTACCATCCCTGAGCAGGTGATCCAAGATCATATAAAACAATAAGCAAGCCGGAGGAAGCAAGCCAGGAAGCAAGCCGCATTCCTCCTCGGCTTCTGCTCCAGTTCCTTCCCTCAGTGACAGACTATAAAGTATAAGGTGAAATAAACTCTTTCCTTCTCCAAGTTGCTCTTAGCCAGTGTTTTATCACAGGAAAAAAAAATTAAAAAAAAAAAAAAACTGGGACACCCAGGTTACATGAGACACTGTTAAAAAAAAAAAAAAGCCTAAAGAAAAACAGAAAATAGCACTGCTCTTCTTGAGCTGAATATCACAGCGTTACCCAAATTACTGCTCCGCTGAGCCAACTGTTGACAGGGCTGATGAGGGGCTGCCCCCCTCCCAAGGAGCATGCTCCCTTGTGGCCTCAGGGAATGCTACTAGGCGCCCCTCCTGGATCTGAGCCCAGGGCTTGAGTTTCAGGTCTAGCAAGGCTACCAGGAGTCTGTTCACCTCAAGCTCCCTTGCCCTCTGACTTCCTGTTCACACATCTGTGTGAAGAGAAGGTTAGCTGTGTTCCTTAAGGACCCTTACTTCCCCCATGTCACAGGTCCAAAGCCCAGGTACTGAGAAGGACCAAGGGTCTTCCAAGTAGGAATGGCCTACAGACCTATCAGAACCCAACAAAGGCAGACTACCCTCTCCTGGGATACCAAATGTGGCCTCAGCTCGGACAACCTTCTAGGGCAAGCAGGCAATCACCCTGTGGCTCCTGTAGGCTGCTCTGGGAAGGATAGCATCATTAAACCCTCCCAATTCACTGGGTGCAGACACAAACTGGTCATCCCAGCCACACGGGAGACTAAAACAGGAAGATTGCAAAGTCTACCTGAACAATGTAGTAAGTTCAAGGCCAGCCTAGGCAACTTAGCAAGACTCTGCCTTAAAATAAAGAGCCAAGTATGTGGCTTAGTGAGATTCTTTGCTTAGCATACACAAGGCTTTATTTGCATCAGCCTGGTAGCATTGTGGGTTGATCCAAGACCTGCCAGTCACCGCCAATATACTAGAGTGTCCCTGGGAGTGTCATGTCCCCTCCTCCACAGCCCTAACACACCTGGACATTGCTATAAGCTCATCATTGCCTTTGGCCAGTGTCTCTGTCTGGAAGTGTAGGTCACAAAGCCGAGAGCATCTGAGTTGAAGTAAAGGGACATAGAACAGCAGCCAGAGTAGAGATAAGGCCAGAAAACCCAGGTGTCTTCAATTCCCTTCAAAAATTAAGACCCAAGGTCTGTCTTGCCCTCTGCAAAGTCAGTGTGTGGTAAAGACTCTTGGTCCAGGCATGGAAATTCAGAGAGGGGCACAGCTCTGACCACTGGGACCATCTGAGGTAACAAGTCCCATATCATACAGACTTCTTTCTGTGTGCCTTGAGATGGCTGTTAATGGCCTTTGTGTCCCCTTAGAATTAACTTCCCTTATGAATCCTCCATAGCTGTTTTGAGCAAGGCTTCAGGCTTAAGAGTGCCTCCTTAACAGCCCGTCTAGCACGCACAAGGCCCTGGATTTAACCCCTGGTACATCCCAGTGAAGTAACCTCACCAGCACCCTAGACACCTCGCTCATGCCACCCCATGTGTCCCCTCCTGGTCCCCACACCTTTTCTTCCTCCCCAACATAATGATTTCCTGCCCAGCACTGCCAGTAACTTGTGTGCCTTAGAACTTTGTGTCAATGGAATCACACAGTGTGACCCTTCCGTGTCTGGCTGCTTGCCCAAAGCTGTCTGCAGGTTCACCTATTGTAACTCCATCTATAGCAGAAGCCCGTCCTTCTTTCTCCCGAGCAATAATAGTCCATTGTACCAACATGCCAGAATTGACACAGCTGACTTGTTTCCCCTTTGGGGAAACTTTTTTCTGAAGTTTCCGAGAATGTACAAGTTCTTCTACAAGCCTTTGATGGGCATTCCTGCCAGAAACGTGCCTCAGCATCAGATTGCCGGGAGGGGTTGTTCATAGAATGACACGTGTTGCTTTAAACACACTCCTGTCCTGTCCAGGGAAAGAATTAGCTGGAAGGGCTGAGGGTACAGAGGCTGTCTTTTGACTCCAAGGCCTCTGCTCAAAGTCAGCTAGCAACACAGCCTGGAAGGACGTCACAACCCTCTCTGCCACAACCTTACAGTCCTACAGACTCACCCTTGCCTTTGGGCAAGTGCCACTGTCTGGGAATGTAGGTCACACAACTGAGTGCTTCTGGGCTGAGGCAAAGGGACACAGCGCAGCAGCCAGGCAGGAAGCCCAGGGCAAAAGCCTTCCAGGTACATTCAATTCCCAGCCTTCCCTCCTGTCCGAATGTCCCTCCTACCCCCCACCTCCTTTCCTCCCCCCCCTCCATGTGTCCTTCCCCCTTACTTCCTTTCCTTCCTCAAACCACACTCCTTCCATCTCCAAGACCCCCAGGCAGCCAGGAACTGATACAGAACTATGAGCACCCTATAAGCCCCATCTTGGGGCAAGATTACCCTACTTTAAGGAAAATGTTTCTCTGTCGATTTAAATTACGTTTGGTATACTGTTAGTTAAATATGTACAAGCATAAAGCTGGGAACATGTCCCTTATGCATAGAGCTCTTTTATAACCATAAAGCTCAAACAAATTTATAAATGAAATAAAAACAAACTGCAAAACCAATAAACTTCAAATTAACAACATTAATTTAATGGAACAAATGATACTGTTTTCCTGAAACTAAATCAGTGCTCACAGCGTGACTCTAGGGCGGCCTGCTGTGGTCTCCATCTTCTCTGAAACTCCACTATGCACTGGGGGATGGCCCCAGTTTCCCACCACAACTCCACTTGAAACCTCCTGTCACGTAGTGTCCCAACCTCTTTGCGCCTCAGTTGCTCATTTGTGAAAAGGAATAAGGGAGACAGCTTATGTGGGGCTGGGGATGCGGCTCAGGGGTAGCATGCTCACCTAGCATGCACAAGGCCCAAGGTTCAGTTTCCAGTGCCGCATAAAACTAGACATGGTGCACACCTGCACCCCCAGGAGGATGCAGGTATTCAGTGTCATCTTTGGTGATATCAGTTCGGTTTCATCTTTGTCTACATAGTGAGTCTGAGCCATCCCAAAATACATGAGACTCTATCTTAAAAGCAGAGGCAGGATGGAGAAAAGGCCCCACAGTTAAGAGCACTTGTTGCTTTTTGCAGAGGACCTAAGTTCAGTTCCCAGCACCCACGTGGGTGGCTTAAAGCCACCTTTAACTCCAGTACCAGGAGATTCAACAACCTCTTCTGGCCTCTTTGGGTCCCTGCATACATAGGCATATATAAGGGCATATACCCTTAAGAACGTCATACCTATGAAAATGAATAATTTTAAAGATACTTGTGAGAATTCAGCCTTTGATACACATAGAGCTTCCTGGACTTGACTCTCTGGAAGCCAGAAAAGCAACCTCAGTACACAAGGACCCCGTTCTGCTGGCAACATCTCAGAATTCTTATTTATTTTATGTGTATGAGTAGATATATAATATATAGGTATAGATATAGATTATATAGATATAGACATCATGTATGTGCAATGCCCACAAAGGTCAGAAAGGAGCATTTCATTAGATGCCCTGAACTGGAGTGACAGAGAATTGTGAGCAGCCTTGCAGAAGCAGGGAACCAAACCTTGGTCCTCTGCAAGAGCATCCAGTGCACTTAACTGCTGAGCCATTGAGCCAGCCCTTCTCAGCAATTTTTAACAAAGGGTCCTCTGTCTTCATACTACACTGAGCTACGTACTTATGTCGGAGGTCCTACGGGTGGTAGATCTGAGAGCACAGTGGGCACTCAGTCCTGTTTCTGTGAATGCTTAGTACCCCTATTACCAAGTGCAGTTTCCTTAGGATGTTTTCCTCCTAGACAGTACCATCTCCTATTGTGTGATGGGGGTTGGAGAGGCCACCTTGTATGTATAATTGGATTTGAGTAATTCTTAGAGTTGAGTGTGTGCTGTGGAGCATGGACGCTGTAGTGGAAGAAAGGCTGTCATTCTCCTGAGCACATGAACCCTTGCCCACCTCAGCACATTGGCTCATCTCCAGCTCCCAGGCTTCAATCACTTTTATCAGAACTAGTGCAAAAAACCGGGGCCATTTGAAATACTGCTTGCTATTTCCTCCAAACTGCTTAAATCAACGGCCGGAGTTTAAGTTAACAGGTTATGGAGTTGAAGACACCTTAGTGGATTAGGAGCTCATACGGAGTTGCTAATTTAATTTCCCCCTTTTATTGCTGCTCTCTGACAAAACAGCACAGATAGGCCTTTTTCTGAGAGGAGGATATTAATAACCAAGGCATACTCCAAGAGCAAGGGTGGCATTAAGATTTTGCAAGGTCACTCTATTTGCCCCTGGCTTCCCAAGGTTCCTATGCTGGCCCAGATAGGACACAGACCCAAAGGATTAAGTGCTCAAAATTCTAGGAAATGGAAACTGCCCTTGGCCACTGTCAACAGAATCAAGTAGCAGCCAGACCTGCCCTGAGCAGATGTCTGCAATCAGCTCCACGGCCGCTGGGTATGGGCAGGGGCTTACCAAAGAAAAGTGAGCACTTGGGCGTCTAAGGATACTCTCACTGTGTAAGACTTGGATGTCCCGGGAGAGTCCGTCTTCCTTCTTGGGGCACAGTAGATTAGAGACCTCCCTGGGCTCAATGAGCAGCTTCATGGTTAGTTTCCTAGTGGAGATTCAGAGGGGACCTTCCTGGGCCAGGGATAAAAGGAGGGTGTGACCTGTGCCTAGCTAGCATCCTTTTTTAGTCCCTGGGCTGGGATCCTCCTTTCCCTTACCATAAAACCTGAGTTTTCCTTTGCTAAGCCGAGGCCTGTGGACAAGGATATGTTGTGACAGCACTGTTGGAGCCACCCCTTCTGTCTGCCACTCCTTCCTGGGCCTTCTGGATTTCTGCAGCCTTAGAGCATGATAAACCCCAGAGGCCATATGTGGCCAGCATCCACTGTTGTAACTCTCCGTGAGATGACTTCCAAGGACGGGACAACCAGCTTCTGCAGACAAATGTAACAGAGGGCTCTGAGCCCAAGATGGTCCCTCCTCTATCAGAGGGTCCCACAGGCCCAGGCAAGATAGCCCAGCTGCATCAGCCACAAGGCCCTATGATCCCAGAGGGTACCTGCAATGTGGCAATTAGATTCTAGAGATAATGTTATCCCAAACCTCACATATCCTCACTAGCTGTGTGTGCAATGCAGCCAGGCTGAATTGAGGCATGTAGTAAGTGTAAAGTGTACTTAGTTCATTAGGTTTTATGCTGATGACGTGTCAAAATGACATTTCAATCAATTAAGTTACAATAGATTATTGGAATGAGCACCACTGATTTTGTTTTTCTGTTTCATGTAGCTGATGGGAAATGGAAATTAGATATATGACATGAGTTATATTTCCAGGGACAGTACTATGTCTGAAGAAGACAGAGGAGATGCCTCACAGGTCAACTAGGCTGAAGTTGAGGGGATAACTCAGTTGGTAGATTACTTGCCTAACATGCACAAAGGCTGGCTTTAATCTCTAGCCCAGGCACTCGGTGGTGGGTGCCTGTAATCCCAGAACTCCACAGGCAAAGAGGGTCAGGAGTTCAAGGTCATCTTCCTCCATTCAAGGTCAGTCTGGCTACACGGGGCCCTGTATCAAATTTTAAAAAGAGTCAACCAGATAGAATCATGACCAGACCGAGTATGGATAAACTATATCCTACCATGGTGTGGGCCCCACTGCAGGCTTGCTTCTGAACTGTGGCTCTGGGTGGCCTCCTCTGCCAACCCCTGCAGTAGAAGGAGGTTGGGACCGAGAATCCTGGCAAGAAGCCCTCAAAGGAGGGACTTCAAGGCTGTACTGTGACAAATAGTAGGACGGAAAGGCAGCGTGGCTTTCCAGGAGCACCTGGGCACAAGTGACAACAGATGGTCTGAGTTTCCCTGTTCTCTTCTGGATCAAGGTACAAAATCCAGAGACACAATCCCAGACCTGCTGTCACACAGACGTGGGCAGACATTTGCCACTTGGAGTGCAGCTCCTTCAGTGCTAACGCAGCATGCTGGTTTACAGACTCATAAAAACACAAGAGTTATTATTCCTCCACCCTGCAGGCCTATCTGGGGTACCCACTTAACGGCACCCATAGAATAAATTACTTCCGGATGACACTTTTTAATTGAATTGAACTAACAGCTCAGTAATATGTTGCAATAAGAAGAATATTAGGATGATTAAAAGATCTGAAAACTCTTGCAAAATTAAATGATTAAACGTAACACCGAGGAAATGAGTGAGTCTGTGTACATTAATCAGTTGTGGGCCTCAGCAAACAGTTGTGTAGCTAAGCGCTCACTGCAGCCCCATACACTCAAGGCTTCTCTCTTCCTCTGTGTGGCTCTCCATCAAATCCTCTTTACTGCCACTCAGAGAGTCAAGCGGCATCTCTCAGAGGCAAAAGAGCTGAAGTCCTTTCCATTAGGAGTGGTGTCAATCATGGCCTCTGGTCAAACACTCATTCCTGTGGTTCTGGTCACATGTGTTCATGTGTATCAGTGTGTGTGAAGGTGGGTGTGTCTGTGTGTTCAGCCAGGGTGCTAATTGTCAACACTTGTTAGTTTAACTGAAAACTTGAAGGAGCAGAAATTCAAATTACACACACCTGCAATCCCAACACGGAGGTTGGCTACAAAAGGAGAATAAATTCCCAGCCAACGTGGGCTATATGATAAGAATCTGACTCAGAAAAGAAAAGGAAAAAAAAAAAAAAACCTAGTCAATAAAGTGCCTACTGTCCAAATCTGACCCTGAGTTTGGATCCCCAGTACCCATGTATAAGCCTGGCACAGAGGTCCACATCTGTAATCCCAGGGTGGGGGAAGGCAGGGATGGGCACATCCCCAGAGCTCACTGGTCCACCAGCATAACTCTAAGTTCCAGCTCCTGTGAGAGCCAGACCCTGTCACAGACAATAAACTGGTGATCTATCAAGGAACACAGCCACATGAACCTCTGGACTGCAGAGAGACACGCCCACCTATACACACACTGATATGCACGAACACATACATACACCACACACGTGAGCGCGCGCACACACACACACACACACACACACACACACACACATGGGTTCCAGAGAACCCAAGTGTGCTTGGTTCCCAGCACCCAAGACAGGTGGTTCACAATTGCTTGTAACTCCAACCCCAGGAGGTCTGATGCTTTCTTCTGAGGTGCACAGGTACCCATACACAGACTATCCTCATACATAGACACATATATACACATTAATAGAAATAGAGAAAGAGAGGGAAAAAGAATTCTGGCTTTCATTTTGATCACAGGAATTATAATTTTTGGTAGGCCCCCTTTCCTCCTTCTGGTTGTTTTTAAGATGTCTCTTGTGCCCCATAGCCCAAGTGTTTAATCTACCAAGTTGGTCTTAGGAAAGTGGAGGTGAGTGTCATATGGGAAAAGCAGCTGTGGACAGTGTCCAGGAAGGCGTCTTCTGTGTCCCATCCTCCACCACTGACCACCACACTAGCCAGCACCAGGAAGGTACCTTCTGTATAACCTAGAAAATTAATTACCTTCCTTACACAGCTCATCCTCCACCTGCTCAGAGAAAACACAGGTCGTTTCTTTTCTGATCATATAAATCTTTCATGCCCCGTTCATAGCCATAATTAGTTGCATAAAAATTCAGGTTATGATTCGGGCTGTTATTAGGGAAACATGAAAACACTGAGAAGTTGTGTTTTGCTCTCTGATAAAACCTCTCAAGGTCTCCATTACAGAGAACAGAAGGGACTTTGTACCTCATTAAGGTTAAAATTCAATTCAGAGCAGACTCTCATTGACTAGACTTGATGCTGAATATATTTCCCCAGGCATGCCTGGCAGGAAGTTCAGGGCAGATCTGCTATCTTCTACACCCTGTGATGCCCCACGACTCCCCTCCAGGATGCCTTCCCAGGCTAAGGGTCTGGAGCTTCCTAAAACAAAGCTGTAAAAATTCTCCTCAAGTGAGAATAGATCTTGGAAAGTGCCTTTAATACACAGAGGAGATTGAGTAAGTCTGAGGCTCCCGAAGAAGAGGCCAGCTTTCTGATAAGTCACAGAAATGAAGCTGCCATTGTCTAAGGGTTGGGGGAAGGTGGGCGGGGGCCACTATGAGTTGTAAGTACTCCTAGGGCCACTAGATTCTTCTCCCCCAACCTGGCAAGCTCAGAGCCCAAGGAAGTAATTGCATTCCCACAGTTACCCTGGAGACCAAGAATGTTCTGAAGGTCAGCAGGTGTTGGCAGGGCATCAGCCTTCACAGTCTCCATCCATTGTACGTCTACCACAGCCCCACCACTGGCACACGCATAATGCAGCTTTATTGGAATTCTAAATGATCAGGGAAGCTCCCCTCAGAGGGCCAAGGGTCTGAGCTCTGAGGAAGGGCATTGTAGCTTCCAGAAGCTTCCTGTCACGAAGACCCAGCCCATTATGTGAAACCCACCCTCTTCAGATTGAGTTAAGTCATACCTACAGTGTTAGTGTTAGTCAGTTTTCTGTTGCTATAATATATATGTATATTACATATTTGTATGTATATGTGTATATATTATATATATGAATATATAATATAGAGATGAGAGAAATTAATTTACATGGAAAAGGGCTTAGTTTGGCTCATAGTATTAGAGGTTTCAACCTATGGTCTCTTGGCTCCCTCACTTTAGGCCTGTTGAGGCACTGTGTGTTAGTTACCATGGGAACAAGTAGCAGAAGAAACCTGTGTATATCATAGAGGCTGAAGAACAACGCAAGAAAAGAAGATGCCGGGGCCTCAGGATCCCCTTCAAGGGCATACCCCCAATGATCTGACTCTCTTCCTCTAGACTCTACCCCCTGTGCTCTTCTACCTCCCAACAGGGCCAACAGCTGGAGAACAAACACATGGCCCTATGGGAAACATCTAAAATTCAGACCATAATATAATCAGCCCAGTACCCAGCAATTAACTGGTTCTGAGCATTGGCAGTGAGCATGGAGGGGCTTGCAGTCTACCAGATGGAGAAGCTAGGGTGGGAATGGCCACACCTCAATGGTTCCTGTCCTGACCTTGTCACCTGAAACACCCTCTTACTTCAGCAGATTTCATTGATCTCTTGTCTCCAGGACAAATAGCCTAAAAACCATTTGTTAAAACTCTGAAAGTCGCTGTCCTGGGCCAGCGGGAGAGGGGTGATCCCAGCTTTGTTATCAGAGGAGGAGACCATTTCATTGTCCTATCAAATTATTCCAGTATATACTTTGCCATTATCATTACTATGCCCTTCACCACCAGGCCAGCTCATGAACGAACATTAATACGTTGTGTGCAGTCTCTTTATGGGGAGGATGGGATCCTGGTGGCCCTTGACAGAGAGGACTGGGACACCATAGAACAGAAGACTTTTGAAATGCTAATGCACGCTCCCTGCAACTTAATTTTATTTCATATATATATGACATTTCACAGTTCCCTAGCCTCAATAGCTAGAGCAGCATCGTAAAACTGACAACATGGTGATTTACGGAGGAGAGTCCATCCAAGGGAAATGGATGGTGGGCCTTTAAAGACCCTGTTTAGCGCCTCTTACCTGGGGTCAGTGTTCATTTTCAATAGTCATAAAAGCGTTCTGTTAAATCACTCGCAGAGTGGCTCGACTCTTCCTCTCCATCATTGTGTTGGATTATGGAGCTAATGAGGCAGAGCCCCGCAGGAAGGGCCAGAGGAGGCTCACAGGGTTTTCCCTGAGTTAGGAAGTACCAGAGAAGGCTGACTTGAATTAAAGACCTGCAGAGGAAACCGCACAGGAAGAGCCAGGCTCATGAGCACAAAGGGTTTCTACCCTGAAGTTGGTAGATAGTGTTGGGTTCCACTCCATCCCAGCCTTCTCTCTCTGCAGGCTTCACAAGCACGGCGTTCAGCAAACCAATATTCATAAAAATCCAAAATGCAGGCAGGCCTGCAGCCAGCAACATAGAAAGATGAAAGAGGACCCACTGCATGCCTTGTGGAATTTTCTAGACCTAGAAGGCAGAGAGAGGGGCTGAACAGAACCAACAGGGCAAAGGGGTTGAAGCCAAGCCTCAAGCAGGACCCAGATGAACATGACCTTGAAGAGTACTTCTGTTCTGCCCCCTTGGAGATCTCCAAAAGACCTTGAAAAGACAATCAATCAATCAATCAATCAATCTCTCTCTCTCTCTCTCTCTCTCTCTCTCTCTCTCTCTCTCTCCCTCTCTCTCCCTCTCTCTCTCCCCTCTCCCCCCTCCCCCCCTCTCTCCCCCCTCTCCCCCCCTCCTCTCTACCTCCTCTCCCCCTCTCTCCCCCCTCTCTCCCCCTCTCTCCCTCCTCTCTCCCCCCTTTCTCCCTCCTCTCCTCTCCTCTCTCCCTCCTCTCCCCTCCCCTCCCCTCCCCTCCCCTTCCCTCCCCTCCCCTCCCCTCCCTTCTCCCTCTCCCTCTCCCTCTCTCTCTCTCCTCTCTCTTTCCTTTATTTTCTTTCTAACCTAAAATCGATTGTTTCATAATAAAATGTGCTGATTTTATTCGCATTGAAAGATAGGTAGGGCAGATGGCTCAGTTGGTGAACTGCTTGTCATTCAAGCATGAGGACCTGTGTTCAATCCCCACAGTTTAAGAGCTGAGCGAGCTGAGAACACTTAGACTCCCATTGCTGGGAAGACAGATGGGGTCCATTGGGACTTACAAGCCACTGCCTCTTCTTGTGGTTTCCAATGCTAGGAAACTGCCCTGTAGTCCAGTCCTTCTTCCCCATTTCAGGAAGAGCAGGAACGGAGCTGAGGTCCACCTTTGGATTTGCCCTGGAAGAAGCTGGGCTGCATAGACAAAGGAGCAGGGTCTCCAGAAGCTCCCATCTAAACCACAAAGGCCTCAGCACTCCCCAGGGTCTTCTGTTCCAGGATCTCTATGTGCGTCTACCCAGCCTCTCAAACAACCCAGTAAGGCACGAGATAGGCACTTTAGGAGTTGGCATCCAGTTGTCTACCACTCAGTGTGGGCGGGCACAACCTTGCCCACCTCTCTGTTTGAAGCTCAAAACCTGTGGCCTTGGAGCTGAGGGCACAGCAGAAGCAATCCGGAAGAGGAGGAGCCCAGCTCCATCTGTGGCATTGGGTGCTCCTTCCGGAGCCTGGCCAGTGGCTTTGTCCGTGTTGTTCTGCCCACTGGACTGCCCTCCTGTGCCTCTGGTACTGTTGGGCTGCTCTTCCGTTGGCTTTCTTGGGAATCAATGCAGAATTTTTAACTTTCATCCACTGGTTTGAGCTTTCAAAATGCAAACATGCTCGCTTTTAGTTAGAGGGCTGGCCCCAGGAAAAGCAGATCCCTCCCTTGGTGGCTGTACACACATCCTGTCATCTCTACTCTTCTCTTCTGCTGCCCAGCCTGAATGTGGTTCAGACGCCTCAACGTGACCAGTTAGACTGGGGGCGGGAGGGGGGGCGTTATCCACCTGTCAGCCCTGCATCCCGGGTACAAAACACTGCCTAGAACATAAGAGGTTACATGGAAGGGGCCAATGTCACCCAAACATCTGTGCTCTTCCATCTCCATAAACTCCATCCATCAATACTATGTATGCTATCCAAAAGATCATCCAAAGAGTACAACATCAGAAAGGAGACGATGTTCAGTCTGCAGGGATGGCTACTGGGAAACTCCAGTGACAGCCAAGTGTTCCATACCACCTGAGTAGCCATGTCATGTGGAGCAGCGTCATAGCACCAGTCCTTAGATGCCATGCAAGAACTATATATATGCATCAGAACCCCTGATATAAGGTAGGCCCTGCTCCATTCAGGTGCTGGAGCCACACCCCTGACGGCCACCACCCACCCCCACCATCCCTGTGGTTGGCCAGTAGGGGGAAAGGCCTGGCCTGGCTCACCTACACTACATATAAAGCATTCGACTTCTCAGCCATGCCATCCCTGGTCCTGGCCAGCTTGCCAAGAGCACGGGGACTGGCAGCTTTGGAGTTAGAAGAACACACAAAGAACAGGGCAGTGTGACCTCTGCCGAGGTCATGAGCCCACCTATTCCTGAGACAAACACGGTGCAGGCCAAGGGTTGGGGGTTGGGGAGGTCTTTTGATGAGCTCTTCAGGTATTTTGTGTTATTGATAATACAAACATAAGTAGCTTTGAAAACTATCAGCAGGGCTTCAACCCTCAACCCTAATATTCTATGACCTAATATAGAATGCTGAACACCTGCCATGCCCACAGCCATGCTTGCTTACGTGGGCCATCAGCTTTTTAAAGACCTCCTCATCTTATACTTTTCTGTCCTCTTATCTTCTCAGCCCCTGGCCATCATGTCCCTTAGGGCTGTGTCACCAAAGAATCCAGGTGGAGGAAACCCCTAGCACAGAGACCAAAAGAACACAGTCTACTCCCGTTCTCTGCTTGCTCAGTAGACAGAGATTGGGGTAATCTAGGAGCTGGCCATGTCCCTTGTAGGTCAGGAGAACCACTCTGGCTCAGACTGGTATGGCAACAGCAGCTGAGTCCCTGCTACCCTGCTCCGGGAGAGACTGGCCTGGGACTTGGCCTTTGTCCCTTAATCCTCACTGGTTATCCCTATTCTCTGGGGAGATCATGACTTTCTGACTCCTCCCATTGAAACCAGAGAGCAAGGAGGTCCCCACAAGTCACACTGGTGAACATCTGGCTGCCAGCCTGGCAGGTGAGGCCCCCATAGCGTTCCATGTCTCTGCCCGGAGTCTCTGAGGTGTCATTTCTCAGAGTCGCCTTTCCTGCCAGGAGGAACAAGAGTAGCAGGAAAGGCAGAGACTTTCTTTTCTAGTCCTGGGGGAAGGAGAGGGGAGTAGCAAAGGTGGGGGGAGAGGCACGGAGTGGGGTCTGGAGAGAGGGGATACAGCATCGGGGTGGGGTCATCTCAGGGCAGGCCCAGCATCGGCCTTTGAAAGCTGAAGGCTGTGTGTCTGTCTGTAGCCATGAGGTACCTTCCAGAACTGACTCACAAGGACCACAGGCTAGATGAGAAGGCAAGCCTGGGATAAAGACAGCTCCTCCTCGACCCAAAGCTCCAGCCCTAGACCAGACCTTGCCAAGTCTGTCCCTGGGCAAGGAAACCAACCTATGTTCCTTTCATCAGAGACTCTGAGAAAACCTTGACCAACCTGACTCTTGACGCTCCCTTACTACTCAGTCAGCAGTAGCAGAGGGAGATCAGGCCCCTGGCCCTCCAGACACTCACCCTTGGCTGTGGTTCACCTAGGAGACTGTGGGTAGGTAGCCTTCTGAGCCTCACCATTTCAATGGGTCCACGTTACTGGTGTCTGCCCCACTTGTGGGATTTCATTAGGTTTGCAGTGGTGTCTGGAGCCCCTCTCTGCCCATGTCTCCCTGGCTAATCTGCAGAACCACATAAGCAAGAAGAAATCACTTTTATCTCCCAATGTCAGGATCCAGGTAGGGTGTGTACTTTGTGCACTAGGGACCCTGTGTTGGCATACAGAGGCTCTGACTTTTTGCAAGATCAGCAACAGCCAACCAGTATTGGGAGGACTCACAGTACTTAGAGACTAATAGAAGTTCTGTGGTGATAGGTAGTGGAACCCTTGAGCTTGGTGGCTCTGGGGTCACTCTGCAGGATGATCACATTATATACTTCTCTTTAATGAGGGCAGATGCCCCATTGTGAGCCTGGAGCCAGGGAGAACATGAACAGGATTGGTAAGATTTCTGCCAGGCTTCAGGGATATATGTCCTATAGAGTCATTCAATGTGCCCATTCCTACAAAGGAAAGGTGATGTCCCAACCACTGGCCACAGCAGAACACCACCACAGGGTGTGTGCCCCACCCTGAGGAGTGAAGCAGTATGCTTGAGCAGATCACCCACACTCAGCTGCAGCCTTGTCACTTCCCGTTGTGTGGCTGTGAGCATGTCTTGCACCTACAGGGTTAACCCAAGGACTGGGTTAATAGGGTTCTCCTGTCGGGGACTGTACACGGAGACCCAGTGAACCACATTGTCCTGACTCGCACACCCATTCCCTTTCACTATGTAGGTCCAACATCCCAAGGTCCTGCCCTCCTGCCTCTGCAAAAGTGTCTTTCTTCCCCTCCCCCTCCCCCCCTGTCACTCTTACCAAGTTATTTTCCTTTGATACAGTTCCCCGTTATTGAGATCTAGCAGAGTGCTAGGCTCCTTGGGAGGTGCTGAG
The DNA here is from genome assembly GCF_000001635.26 of Mus musculus. Classification (NCBI taxonomy): domain Eukaryota; kingdom Metazoa; phylum Chordata; class Mammalia; order Rodentia; family Muridae; genus Mus; species Mus musculus. Next base: position 53,116,248 of record NC_000077.6, read on the forward strand.
GAGCAATAGGAAGCCAAGCAAAGGCAGTCCCTATGATGCTGAACCCTGCTGAACCCTGTCCCTACCTCTACCCTTTACCCCTTCACATCCCGCCCAGTGCTCCCTTCTCAGTCAGTGTACCTCCGTGTGGATCTCACCCACCTGAAGCCAGGCCCAGGAGCACTTAGTAAAGCCATGGTCCTGACCCAAGAGACAAGTCTGATTGACAGGCAGTCCAAGAAGATGCAGGGAGAAGAACAAAGCAGCACTGAGACAGGAAGTGAGACTGGCGCCAGTTCACACCCTGGTGTGAAGGTGACCTTCCAGGTGGGAGGCCTTCAGAGTAGCTGTGGCCTGCAGCTGCACAAGTGCAAGGGATGATGGTCTGAAGAGGTAGGAAGAAGGGGGTGGGCAGGCCTGGGGACCACAGCACAGGAGGCTCTGGGAACCAGGAAAGACAATGCAGCTGGCCCTGGGAGAGGAAACTTGGCTAGTGAAGACAAAGTGAGAGATGAGATAAGCCATGTAGGGTGTAGACTCTGGGCACACAGCACCAGAGTCCAAAAGGCAAAGCAAAGACACTAGGAATCCACTGCTGAAGACTCTCAGGCTGCCCAGGGCCTGGCCCCAGCAGACACTCATTTGGAAGACACATGATTGCTTCTAAAACCCAGGAGTGTGAATATATTAACTCTGCTCCTTTGATGGCACTGAGGGCCACTGGAGCCAGTCACCACCAGTGACATCCAGTGCTTTGGGAATCACTGAGCTGGGATTACAGCATACAATGGGGACAGATGGAAGCCTCCTGGGGTCATTCCCTCCCCCCAGTCCTCAGCAGACCAGGACCCAGTGGACATGTGGAAGGAGCCAGGAAGCAGCCCCTCTCTGTCTTCAACTGAGCTTCCTCTGTAGACCCTGTGATCCTTTCCTTCCTGGTGGGGAGGAAGCAGAGTCAGACATGGGGCCTCTGCGCAGATGGGCTTCGGGTGGGCAAAAAGAACCGTGCAAAGAATCTTGCCTCCCCAGGCAGCCATGTGGAGCAGGGCACTTGCAGGCAGGGAACGGTGGAACTGGAGTCTCTAGGAGCAGGACAGGATACTACGCAGTACAGAGCATGTGGTAGTGTATCTTCAGGGCTTATACATGAGATGGAGGTCTATAAACAGCCATAGAGTCACTCCGTGGAATCTAGAGACTAACTACCCAAAATGCTGAGCTCCTTTGAACCTGTCTTGATAGTGTACCAAAAAAAAAAAAAAAAAAGGGAGGAGGAGGAAGCAGCGGCAGCGGCAGCAAGCCTGGGCTCAGCATGGAAACCGCTGTAGATTCCCAACATAGATTTCCGTCCAGAATATGCTGCCTTCCTGTCATGGGAGCCCTTTGTCAGCATGCTGACTTCAGCTTCAGCTGCCCTAAGAACCTCTGCAGCATCCCTGGGCTGCAGGAGAGTACTCCATCCCTGGGCTGCAGGAGAGTGCTCTCCTGTCTACCAACAAAGGCAAGCCATAGCACAGCTTCCCATAAAATGCAAAGGACCTAAGCAACTGATCCTCTACTGCTAAGAAGGATGAGTTCCGCCAGGGATACTGGTGATGGCACTCAGTCCCAAGCTAACGAGTCTCAAATCCCACTGGGGTGTGGATTCTACCACTGTTGCTCTCTGCAGCTCTGTGTCCAGTCCCTGACATGGGGAACAGCCACCCAGCATGGGGACATCAAACCAGGATGGCCAGTCATGCAGGGTTGTGAGCAGCCCACATGTCAGGCCACCCTTGTGGGCCTGTAAGTCCCGAAAACAGCTTCAAAGGAGCTGCACACAGGTTCAATGCACGCAAGTCCTGGATGTGTACAGCACCCCTCCCTTGCATGCGATGGACTGCAGGAACATCTCTAAAGTAAAGCTGCCAAATAATGTTTGGAACTATGGTTTTACTCTTACTTATGTGATGGTTGGAATTTTTCTGATTTTGTAGGATTCAGGGGAGGGCTCACCCTGCCCATGGTTCACCGTAGCATCCAGGCCAAGTGCCGTAAGGGCTTCCCCCTCTGGAGCAAGGTAGGGCAAGGGCAGGGCAGAGATGAAGCTAAGGCCTAGAGTGTCCACATTGGCCTTCTGCCAGCTTCCCTGGTTTGAGCAGAGATGTACCAGGAATATTTGTAAATGGCTGGGCTCACTGGTGCCAGTATGGTCAGTGAGCATGGGAAGGCCCAGGATGCATCTGGAGAAAAGCCAAGAGTTCACTTTGGCTCCGTCTAAGCAGGAGCAGTGGGAGATGAGGTGTTAGTGGAGCTTGAATGCCAGGCAGGGGAGGGCAGATTTCCCACGAGAGACTTGGGGCAAAACACTGCCATCTTCTAGAGAGACAAGGTCCCGCCAGGGAGCCACTATGGAGGGGATAGAGAGAAAAGGGTAGATTTGCAGGGGCACAGGATGGGTTGACGATAGCTGTGATGATAAGGAAAGGTAGGTAGGATGGGAGGGGCTCAACCCTCCTTTTCTCAAATGGCCCGTTCGCTCAGTTGGCCAGCGGCCCTGTGTGGGCACAAGCTAAGGCAGACACCACATAGCACTTCTGCCAAGAAGTAATTTGCCATGGGTCAAGATGTGGAGATTTCCAAACTGACAGATGGTGGAGGGGTCTTGGGAGAGGGATCCGGAGGCATTTTTCTTACCGAGACTTGTCCTTGGACAAAATGTGCATCACAGGGGTTTCTTTCTCAAAGATAAATGAAAGAGGCTGGGTGGGGGGGAGGGGAGGGGAGGGAGGGAGGGAGGGAGAGAGAGAGAAAGAGAGAGAGAGAGAGAGAGACCCATACAGGAGAAGAAATCTCTCACGTCCCAGCACTTGTTAAGAACTTTGCTGACATGGCTTTTGCCTCTCCGAGAAAATCAGCAAAGGTTCTGTGGCATCTCTAAAGGGGGTGACAGTCACTCTCAGGAGATCTCTCTCCCCCAGTCAGCTGCCTGTACAGGGATCCATACCCCACCAGGGGCAGCAAGTGGCTCGAGCAGACTGGGTAGCTCAAGGGTACACGTGGCCCTGCCTAGGGAAGGAAAGCCACTGCTAGCAAACAAAGAAAACAAGTGTCCTTACGTCATGACGTTGGAGTATGCCGTGGTTTTCCCAAACGGTGCCACTGCTGGTATCGGAACCAGAGAACCTTGTTGTAGGGTCTCTCCTGTGCCTTGTAATGCTCAGCAGAATCCCTGGCCTTCACTCTGCAGAGGCCAACAGGAAATTGTCTTCTCCCTTCACCACCGCCATTGAAACCAAAACTGTTACCAGGCAGCACCAGAAATCTCCTGGGGACTGGAGTAACGGTTAGTGGAGAACCACAGATAGAGACTGAAGGGCCCTGCCTCTCATCCCCACCCTCCATTCCGCTTCCCAACATCATGTCACACCCACCTTCTGTCCTGTTGTAAAGCCCCAGGGCTGGGTGTAGAGACACGGGCCTCTTCAGATTGGAAGGATTAAGAGGTTGAGGCTAGCCTGAGGTATACTGGTGAGAACTGTCCTCAAGCCTCCGGCCCCTTGATTTTCTTCATAGTCTCCCAGGGATCCCATTTTAAATATCACTGGAGCATGGGTACATTGCAAAGTTGCTTCCTAGCCTAGACCACCTCTCCCCTGAACCCTAGGCTGAGGTCACAATCGCCATCCACGTCCACCTACCGCAGCTGAAAGCCGTTCTCTATTCCACCTTCTGTAGCCTCTCTCAGTCGTTCAACAAACAGAGCCAGCAACCTGGCCAGAATTTCAGCCCTGAGCTGGCTAATCAGCTTCACATCTTCTCTTTCTATCAGTCCCCACCTCTCATCTATCATCATTCAGTCAATCCGCCTCCAGCAGATGACCCAGATAGTCTGCTTTGCAATCGCTCATGGTCTTGCCAAAGCCCTTGGCACCATAACACCAGCCTCCTGTCAGCTTGCTGTCCCCTCCACATAAACAATGAGCATTGCCCCTTCTTCCTGACAGAGCCTCCTCCTGACGGGCTCCCCACGCCAGCCTGATTCTTGCCTCAGTGGCTCTAAGAACGAGGGCATAATGCAAATGTGACTGTGAAGTTAGAGGGGACAACAGTGAGGGCTTTGGAGAAGGGTTTCTTTGTTCTGTAGGCTCAGACATCCTCTCTACCGGCTCAAACCATGGAGTACAGGTGTGTGCTATGAAAGCGAGGAGTCCACAGGGGACTGAGGTGGCATGCTGAGTATGCCGGAGGGACCGTGATTCCCTGATACCAAGGGATTAACCTGCCTAGGAAACTGCCACCAGGGTGTCCTATTAACACAGCTGGGCATTTCTACTGCAATGCTTGATGCACAGGGTTGTGTAAGCCAGAGCACCTCTGCGGCCTGCCTGAAGTCCTCCTGTGACTTCTAAATGAAATCCAAGCTTCTTCCTGACACCACAGTGCCAGCCCTGCTCTAGTCTCCACACTTTACTGGAGTCACTAGGGTTCCAGGTCTGTCTCTGGCAGCCCCAGCAACCTAAATGGGGACAAATGGGGACTGGAAAGATGGCTCAGTCAGTGAAGTGTTTGCCAAACAAGTCTGAGGACCTGAGTTCAATCCCCAGCACATACATAAAAGATTGGCTTGGTAGGTGAACTCATATTTTTTTTTTAAAAAGCTGGCCATAGGGGCTGGTGAGATGGCTCAGTGGGTAAGAGCACCCGATTGCTCTTCCGAAGGTCCAGAGTTCAAATCCCAGCAACCACATGGTGGCTCACAACCATCTGTAACAAGATCTGACACCCTCTTCTGAAGACAGCTACAGTGTACTTACATGTAATAAATAAATAAATCTTTAAAAAAAAAAAAAAAGCTGGCCATAATGGTATGCCTCTCTAATCCCAGCACTGGGGATAAGCAGAGACAGAAGGTTCCATGGGGCTCACTGGGCAGACACACTAGACTATTTGGCTAGTCTCAAGCCAATGAGAGACCCTGTCTCAATAAACAAGTCGAATGGCTCCTGAAGAATCACACACACACACACACACACACACACACACACACACACACAAACATTTTAAGAACTAAATAAATAAATGAGGGAGTTGGCAGAAGGTCCAAGGGCCTGGAGCCCCTCAGCTGGTATGCATGGGCAGTGTGGGAAGCTGGCATCAGACACAAGTACAAACTGCTCTCCAAAATGGACTGCTGATGCCTAGTTACAAAGTGCAGCCATGACTGAGCATCCTCTGGAGGATAATTAACCAGAAAGCAGGCTATATTTATTCATAACCCTTTCCACCATGGCTTCCTCCCCTTTGCAGGCAAGAAGCATGCCTGGACCTTGGGGTGGAGGTAAAATGGGAGGAGTTGGGGCTCGGAACAGTGAGGAGAGAGGGAATCCTGCTGAGTGTTCTTGCCCCAGGACACACAGAGAGGGACTTGGACCCTCATAGAGGCATCTTTTCTCCTGGATGATGGCTCACAGGAGGCTGTCACTGAGAAAGGCCCCCCACAGCTTGCTTCTTCACTCAGGAAGCTAAGGGTGTGGCTGTAATCTTCATTTCCCACTGGCACTTGGGAAGGGCTATAAGCTAAGCCAGTGGGGTTATAGGCTAAGGGGAAGGGGAGACTCTCCAACCTGGAGTTTCCCTCCTCATCTGTCCTGCCTCAAGGATAAGGTGGGAACTCAGGAGAGCCTTCTTGGTACCTCATCCAAGCTGATGCTGAGCCTTGTCCAGTCTTCACCGTCCCCCGAACCTACTGAGCTGCTTCCTGCCTTGGCCTCTACGTTTTTCCAAATCCTCTCCCTCTCCTTTTCCTAGAAAATGACCTTAGCCACACAACTGCCAGGGCAGTGCAATCAGGTGAGGTCCTTTTCTGGTTTTAAACCCTCCCTATATGGCTGGAGAGATGGTTTCCATGATTAAAGTACTTGTTACACAAGTGTGAGGTAACGACTAGAGTTCCCTGGTCCACAGAACCCAGGTAAAATGCCCGGTGGGAGTGGAGGCCTGTCTGTTCTTAAGCCTCGGAAAGTAGAACTGGGAGTCCCCAGAACATGCTGACTAGCAAGACTAGCCAAATCGGTGAACTCTGGGTTTGACTGAGAGTCCTTGCCTTAGTGATTAAGATGAACGAGCCACTGAAGATTTCTCAGAACTCCACATGCATATCCATACATGCATGTTCACACATGCACCTAACATGTGTGAAAAGGGGGAAAAAAATGAATTAATTCCCTGACACTTCCCATCACTTTAAAGCTATTAGACCTTACCTCAACTCTTTTCCACCCAGTCACTTCCTGCCTACTTGCAACTGTGTCACATACCCTGCCATATCAGCCACACTGGTCTTTTCTTAATTCCCACAGCACTTCAGTGCCCCCCCCACACACACACAGAATAGTAATTGAAAACAAAACACACCCCCCACCAAAAGACCATTCAGGCTCATCCTCAGGTACATACAAGTTCTGGGCCAACTTGGGATATCTAAGACCCTCAAAATGAAAAATGTCCTTTCCCCTAGTCTCCTCACCTTTCAGGTCTCAGGTCTCCATCTAACTATAGTTGAACCAGCATCCATCCACCAAACAAGGCCAGGCAAGAGACCCCCTCCTATGGTCTCCCTCCTCTTTTTCTTCATATCCATCATGCTTGTAACCCCATTTCATCTATGTGTTTCCCCGCCCCTCTGACGTCCTCCATAGGCGGAGGAGACTTAGAATAGGATCTTCTGAGTGGGAGGAAGTTCCAAGGCCTCTTGACCTGCTGCTGGCTTCAGGTACCACCCACATCACCCTGCTGTTCCCTCAATAGAAACACATTAACTTGTAATCCTTCTTTTCCAAGGGGGTGTGATAGGTAATTACAACGCCATCTGCTATAGAAACCTCCAAATCTCGGTAGTATGCCACAGAAAGACTGAGTTCGCCACCCTCATCAAGTCTGATGGGGTTGGGCAGCTCACCTCAAATAGAGATGAGGAGTCCATGGTCCTCACTTATGCCTGACCGTCACAGGGTCCCTGCAGCAGGAGGCCGGAGTGTGGGTAATGGCTTTATTAATCAGGGTTCTCCAAAAAACAGAGCCAACCAACGGAGCTGGAGGTAGCAGTAGAAACTGAGATAGCGAGACAGACAGACATAGATTCTGAATAAAGAAATTGGTCTACACCATTCTAGAGCTGACCAGTCCTGAGCTCTGCTGGTAACAGGCTAGAGTCCCAGGAGACCTAGAGAGACTAACAGTATCCATCTCATTCTGAAAGTTGGGAGTTTTAAGATCCAGGAAGGGCCATTTGATAAATTATTTGCCTTGTTTCTAGGACAAAATACCCTGACAAAAGTGAGTGAGGAAAGGAAGGAAAGATTTATTTCAGCTCACAGTTCCAGGGTGCGGCCCATCATGGCAGCAGGAGCCAAAAGTCGTGCATCCCATTGCATCTGCAACAGGGAGGAAAGGTGGATGCTAACGTTCAGTTCGCTTTCTCTTCTCAATGCATCCTGAGACCCCAGCCCAAGGAACAGTCCCTCCCACAGTCATACATGTCCACCTCTGTTAAACTAATCTAGACAATCCCTCAAGGACATGCCCAAGAGACTCTAGACCCTGTCTAGTTAACCAGTCAATATTAGTCATCATGGCCAACATCCTGCCTCAATGGCCTCTCTTATTCAGCCTGCTTATTCTACTTAAGCCTTTGACTGACTGGATGAGGCCCACCCACGTAGAAGGGCAATCTGCTCTACTCTGTCTCCAGACTGGAGTCTTCCTCTCCCCCAAACCACCCCCACACAGACAGAGTAATGATTGAACAGATCTCTGGTACCCTATGACCCCATCAAGTGAACACACCAAATCAGCCCCCATAGTAGCACTGAGGATATGGCCAGGTGTCGTCACACACACAAACACACCATAACATCCAATTATATGTGCCCCCTGACTCCAAGAGAAATGGCAGGGTAAACACTCAGGAACTAGGAAAGGACACACAACAGCCTTTCCTGGGGTTGTAGAAATTTCTGTTCCTCCCTCTCCGTCCAGAGTTCTGCACCCAGTCTTAGAGATTCTGAAGTATAGAGTAAGTGGCGTGTAATGACAGAAGATGCATTTTAATGTCCCTTCCCCTAATGCCACCAAGGAATAGGCTGGTAGTGCTTGCCAATACCATCGTTTTTGGCAGCACTGTGGATTGAACACAGGACTCTGCCACCTGTTTGAAGCAGGTATCCTGATCACGGAGTAAGTGCCTAGCTCACCCTTTGCACATATCCTGGGAAGAGGTATTTCTATGTTCTAAGGGAATTTGAAGTAAGGAGTCGGAGACACATAGGGTGGCCTGTCTCATTGAGGCATCCCCAAGCTCAACATGGCTAGACATGGCTCGGGGATGGCCACAAACCCTGCCGACCAAGAAGCCCTGAACTTCCTAGCTCAACACTACCCCCTCGTTCCCTTCAGTAGGTGCCTCAGCTGCCTGCCACACTGGGATATCCCAGAACACCAAGGAACAGGAACATCAAAACCTTATCACACTGTTGTATTAACTTCTCCAGTCATGATGACATTCAGTTTTCCGGAAAACCCCAAAAGGTTTATTGCCTAGAGGAGGTGAACAGACCCCAAAACTCAGAAAGACTCCCAGGTAACTCTACCCCTCTGCACCAGTCCATCCTGCAAGGAAAGAGAACCTATACCAGGCAGGGCAACTAGAAAGGACAGGGCTCTACCTTCAGCATTGAGTACATAGGAGGAGCCCATGCATGGAGGGGAGCCAGGAACTGTGGGAGCCAAGGATCTTGCCCTGCATCCACAGACAGTCTCCCCTCTCCCCCCACATTCAAGATTCATCTCTGCTGAGCTGTGAGCTCTGGCTTGGCAGACACTGGGCCTGTTTTGCTTGCTGGTTCATTTCCACCACATCTTGGCAGGTAGTAGGTGTTCAGTAAAGAATAGCTGAACGAGCAAGAATCCTTCGCCTGCATAAAATTACTTATTCAGTCACGTCTATATGAAGCATTGAGGATACAAAGGTAATAAAATAGGTCTGGTCTCTGTCTGTATGCAACTCATAAAGATGTTTGTTTCCACTGGAGACCACAACTTGACAACTAAACTGTAATGAAGAGTGAAGCAACACCAGACCACGTAAGTCAACTGAAAATGTAAATTACCTATGGCTCTGTGGGTAATTAGCTAATAAGTTTATTGCCAACTCCAAAACGAGGCAAGCGAGAGGAATGGGGACAACAGCAGAAAAACTGAAACTGATTGTGCTTAGGGAAGCGGGATGCTGCATTGAAGTGTCCTCTTGTGTGGCTTTGGAGCCAGCCCCCTGCTTAGGCTGGCTGCACCTTGGTACTCAAAGCCTGTGTCAAGATGACATGCTCTAAAATTACCCAGCCCCAGCCTCAAGTCTGCAAGATTTCAACAGGGACTTGAAAGGAGCCCAGCATGACAGTTCTCTGATGGAGAGAACAGAGGGAAAGAAGGATACACAAGCCTGTGTCCTATTCCCAGCCCAGCAAACACACACACACAGAGAGAGAGAGAGAGAGAGAGAGAGAGAGAGAGAGAGGGAGAGAGAGAGGGGGGGAGAGAGAGAGAGAGAGAGAGAGACCGACTGGCCATCACCATCCCTGGGCAGAGCCCAAGCAATTCCATTCTATAAAGTCCAGTTGAAATCACAAAGTCTAGAATGTTAGAGATCTTGGACACACTCGGCACTTAACATCCTCACAGTGTGCCCATCACAGGAGTGACACCAGAGTTTGTCACACAGTGACCACACCTCCTTTGGTGACACTCAGGTCACATGAAGAGTGCATCCACCCCAAGGAAAGTGCCTATGAACTGAGGTTGGCCCTATAGACCTCAGCACCTCACTTGGCTTGCCTAGCACTGTAATCCTTCAGCAGGTTGTTCTGAGCCTCGGTGCACCCTTCAAGGCTCCCAGGTATTGGGGTGAGGGCTGAGGCTATGGTTCAGTGGGTCAAGCACTTGCCACACAAGTATGAGAACCTGAGTTTGGATCTCCAGAACCTACATAAAACCAGATGCTGTGGTGAACCTCTGTAATCCCGATATTCCAATGCAAGATGGGAGGTGGGAGAGTCCTCAGAAGCCAGCTACTCTGGTGTACGCAGTGGTGAACAATGAGAGAAACCTGTCTCAAGCAAGGTGGAAGATGGGGACCAATCCCTGAGGTTGTCTTCTGTCCTCCACATACACGCCATGGTATGAGTGCCCACCCACACTCACACATATCAACCCACACCAAGATTTTAAAAAAGATGAAGAATGCATTGGTATGCAGGCAGGCTAACCTTTTAACAACAAACTTTTCACTGATGGCACCCTGTAAAACACAGCATTATGTCCAGACTGGGCCATGTGCCAACCATTAAATGCATGTCTGACACAAGAAAACTAACACCAACTTGGTAAGAATTGGAGACATTTCGTCTCTCTGTCTAGGAAGTACCAGAACGGACTTCAGTGGGTGCTGCTGCATTTGTGAGTCTCTGTGTTCAAGTTTCCCTGGGAGAGGAACTGACGTGGAGACAGACTCGGTTCTCCAGCAGCTGAAATCGTATGGCCTCCTGCTTTCTGGAAAGAGGGGGGTTAGCCTGACATGAGGGCCTCTAGGTTCTTATCTTCTCAAAGAAAATAGTTCAGTCAAGAGACAGTTTAAGCAGAAGTTTATTTGGCTAGAACACTCCAAAGAGAGATTGTAGTAAGAGAGTTTGTCCTAAGATGGGGCAGCTGCCAAGTGCGTCTGCATTGTGAATTTTTAGATCAATCAATCAATCTCTCTCTCTCTCTCTCTCTCTCTCTGTGTGTGTGTGTGTGTGTGTGTGTGTGTGTGTGTGTGTGTGTGTTTTACAGGCAGTTATTAGCCACCTAATATAGGTGCTGTCAACCAAACTCTAGTCCTCTGCAGTATCAAACGACTAAAGCCACCTCTCCAGTCCTGTACTGTGAATTTTAAGGATGCTTTAATGAATATTTATGAGGTAGATGGCATGCTCATGGGGGTAAGCTAACCCTGTTTCCTTTTCATCATGGTCGACTTGATTTTCCTTTTAGGGTATTTCTTCCCATGATCCTCTAGGAAAGCCAACAATAGGGAATGTGGTAGCTTGGATGAGGGGTCCCACACAGTCTCAGGCATTCGAACAGTTGGTGCCCAGCTGGAGGTTTTGGGAGGTTTAGGAAATGTCAGGAATTGGGGGAGGGGGAGAGGTGTCACTGGACATGAGCTTTGAGGTTTCAAAGCTTCTCACCATTCCCAGCTTTTTCTCTCTGTCTGTGGTAGCCATGCACTATGTGAGCCCTCAGCTCCCTCCTCTTCCTGCTACTGCTGCCGCCATCCCTGTCTCCCTGCCATGACAGACCCTTATCCCTTTAGAACCATAAGTCCCAATAAACTCTGTAAGTTGCTGTGGTCATGGCGTTTTACCACAGCAATAGAAAAGTCACTAATACAAGTGTTATGTAAACCATCACACAGGTGACCTAATGATGTAGGTCTTGTACGGATGGAGACCCTGTGTTAGTGTATTTGTGGGAAGATGCTTCTGGAATAGTGAGGACAGTGTAGTCATAGCTTTAAGGATGTTTAACCACAGGGCAATCTGACCACTTCATTACTCCTCATTTACCCAGTTTTGAGCCTGCTTAAGGAAGACTTCTAGGTTCCTCGTGGACACCCTTTTCTCCAACATCTGTGAAGGAGGAAGGTGGAGGCCAGTTCCTACAATACTTTGTCTCCAAAATGAAGGACTTCCCCTGGGGTAGGGGAGTAGAAAGAAGTCTAGGGCTCAGCCCATCGACTATGTGCCAGGCACCGTGCTAGTTACAAACAGCACCATAGCTACAGGACAAACCACCCAGCCATGAGGGCCACCCTTGCTGAAAGGAAGTCACTTGTACAGACCTGACAGTTGTCACAGTGTATGTCCTATCTTCTCACATCAAGGGGAAGCAAGAGGAAGCCCAGGTATGCCAGAGAGCCTGAGTCACAACATGCTAGGTACCCAGACTCTGACCACCTGATTTTCTTACCTGCCTTAAAGTCCTTCATCACCCAGCAGCTCTCCAGTGTCTGATCTCATAGCAGAGGCAACCATGTGCCTATGGGCACAGAACACTGCTCTGGTCTCCATATACATGCACACAAGTGTATGCACCAGTGCTTTCATATGCACACAACACACACATACACACACACACACACACACACACACACACACACACACACACACTGTTTTAAATACAAGGAGTAGGAAACCAGCTAGTGTATAATGTCCAAGACAGAGTAGGTACAGGATTAGGGACTCTTCTAAATTCTTCATGTTGCATGTGTGGTTGACTTGTTCTGGAAGGGGCGATCGAGACTTACAGGAGGAAGGGGCATTAATTATATTAGGAGCATAGTATTCTTCTCGTTACTATCGTGAAATGCCTGACAAGAAACTTGAGAGAGGAAGGGTTTATTACAGCTTACAAGTCAAGAGGATTGTTCCATCATGACAGGGAAGCTGTGGCTTCAGGCAAAAAGCCATAGCAGCAAGGGGAGGAAGGCAGCCTGAAGATAGCAGAGTTAACAGGAAGTAGGGCGGGGCTATAAGGCCTGAGGGCCCTCCCTGGTGACCCACTTTCCCTAAGAAGACTCCATCTGCTAAAGCTGACACTTCATATTGAAACCACAATACGAGAGGGCCACATAGAAAGCTGTTGGAAGCCACTGAGTAAGAAGAGAGGCATCATGGGGGAAGCTCTTGGGGGGCCTGACAATCCCTGGTGCTTCTACTCAAGACATGAGCAAATGGGCAAAGAGCAGAGACAGAAAACCCTGGAGGGTAAGGATGCAAACCAGGTACCACCTGCAGGATGAAGGGGCTCTGCAGGGGCATCCACTCAGAACTGTCTACTCAGAGCTGTAGAATCTAACAGTTTATAGGTAGTGCTTAGCCATTGTTAGCTTGATTCATTTTAGACCCACCTAGGAGACACACCTCTGAATATGTCTGTGAGAATGTTTCCAGAGAGGTGTAATCGAGGAGGCATGTGTTAGTTGCATCCCTGTTGCTATGATAAAACATGACCAAAACCAAAAGCAACTTATGGAAGAAAGAGTTTATTTTGGCCTATGGGTCCAGAGGGATATCAGTCTACCATGGTAGGGAGGCATGGCAGTGAGCTGAGAGCTCTTGGCTCCAAACTCAAGCATAAAAGTACAGAGCAAACTAAGAGCAGGGGCAGGGTACTAGATCTCAGATCCCATCCCTGGTGATGTACTTCCAGCAAAGATGTACCACCTAAACCTCCTCAAATAGCGCCACCTACTGAGAACCAAGTATTCAAAGCCCCTAGCCAATGGGAGCTGCTTCTCATTCAAACTACCACATTATGAGCAATGAGGAATGTGAGCAACTCCCCATCAGCTGGGGGGGGGGGGATATGTCCCCAAAATGGGGGAAGTCCCCAGAGTGGGGGAGAAAAAGAAAGAGACCACAAGCTGAGCATCAGAATTTGTCTCTCTCTGCTTCCTGCTTCCAGACACAATGTGTCCAGTGCTTTCCGCTACGTTTCCCAGCATGGTGGGCTACATCCCTTCTCAAACCATAAGCAAAAATAAAGCCTCCCACCTTAAGCAGTGTCTTAGTTTTTGTTTTACAGCCATAAGTGACACTATGACCAAGGCAACTCTTATAAAGGACATTTAATTAGAGCTAGCTTACAGGTTCAGAGGTTCAGACCATTATCATGAAGGCAGGAAGCATGGCAGCATCTGGCAGACTTGGCGCTGGAGGCGCTGTCTACTCAGAGCTGTTCTACATCTTGTTCTACATCTTGTTCCAAAGGCAAACAGGAGAAGACTGCTGTCTTCCCGGAGGAGGGTTGCTAGGAGGAGGGTCTCATTGCCCACCACCACAGTGACATACTTCCTCCAACAAGGCCACACCTCCTAATAATGCCACGCCCTGGGCCAAGCGTATTCAAACCACCACAAGCAGTTTCTTGTCCATATTTATTCACAACAATAAGAAAAGTAACTGACAGTGAGCCCCTTGGCCTCCTAGCCAATTTTCTTCATTTCATTGATATGTACATTTAAGACTAAGGAAAGGAAGGTACCTGCCCACTTCTCAGAAGCTGAGCCAGGTTCAGAGATAAGGGGTACTGTCCTGTCCACTTGAACCCCAGCTCCTGACTGCCCCCCACCCCCAAGTTTATCCCAGAATGTTAACTTGCCTGGTGTTCTCACTTATCCAGGAAGCAGGGGCTGCCAGGGAAAGCCTGCTGAACAGTAAATAAAGAAACCAGGGTGGGAGAGGAAGGCTCAGTAACCATAAATCTCTTTAGAATTTTAAAAGGAGCTGGGGAATATTGACACGAATTAAATCCAATAAAACATTCATTTAATTAAACTTTAAATGATCCAAATATTTGCTGTTTGGTTAATATTTGTGTAGCTGACAGGAGCAGAATTACGATGGTTTTGCGGGTACTCGCGCATTCTAATTTTGCACGAGTTTTTCCTGCACAAAGTCTATGTCTTCATACATACAAATGATGAGGACCTCAAGCGACAAAGATGCATCACCCAGCCACTGAGCCAGGAGGGTCACAGAAGGTTCCCACTGCCCTGACCCCAAGCTGTTTGCCTTGTTTGTATTTGGTCCTATGTTCTAGGCTCTACCAGACCTTTTGTGGAAGTTGGGGCCCTGGGGGTCCCAAGAAGAAGGGGATTCTAGAGTTCTTGTTGGAGCCCTATCCTTCATGAAAGTCAGTACTGGCCGTCCAGAGCTCTAACCCATCAGATTGCCTGCCTCTCATCCTCTGCTTTGCACTGCCTCACTTAAGATTCTCAGGCCCCTCCTTACCTTGGAAGGCCTCACAGAAGCCTCAAGGATGTCCACTATACTCACAAGAGTCCACAGAGGTCCAAGCAGAGGGGCACCACTGTGTGCTAGTTACCTAGGGATGTGATGCAGGCATCTGGGGAAATCACAGCAGAGAAGTGGAGCTCGAGGGACCAGGAGAAGCCTTGTCTCCTGCAAACTCTGTAATGATTGCTTGGCCCATCTTTCTAGTCTTGATGGAGGTTGATGCAGAGAGTGGTGATCCCTTTAGTGCCTAGCCTCACTTCTTCTCCCGAGGCACTGAGAAAGATGCAACTGAAAATCCCTCCGTTGGTAAGCCTGGCTCGTGCCTACAATTCCACACAGTCCATACGCATGGATGTTCCGGGTATAAACAGAGAGCTTCTCTGTGCAGCTTCGTCCCAGCCGCCCTCCAGGCTGGCTTCCAAGGAAGAAGCCTGGCCTCTCTCCTGCTCCCCCTAGTTCTAACCAGAGGGACCTCCAGGCTACAAAGGTCAGCCCTGCCCCCATCCAAGCCAAGGCTCCCACAACTCTAGGCCACTAGCACACCTTCAGGCTTTGATCCAGCTCACAGGATGTTGGGAGCAGACTGCTATAGGAGTGTGCAGTATCTTTCAAAGTCCCTCAGGAGGATCCCTTCCTCTATATACCTGGGAGACTTCTTACTCCCCATAGTTCCCCGGGGCAAAAGCAGCATTGTCTCCATCTTCTTGCTCCCAGAGCACAGTGGTCATCCAATGAGGAAGAGCTCCTTTCTCCGGCTGAGAACCCTGGCGCCTAAGCCCCAAGGACCCCAGAGCTCAGTAGGATCTGCACAATAGTTCCATCAGATTCTCTCTCTCTCTCTCTATCTCTCTCTCTATCTCTCTATCTGTGTGTGTGTGTCTGTCTGTCTGTGTTTATCTGTCTCTCTCTGTGTCTGTCTGTCTATCTGTCTATCTGTCTCTCTCTGTGTGTCTGTCTGTCTCTCTCTGTATGTCTGTCTGTCTCTATCTGTCTCTCTGTCTATCTCTGTGTCTCTTTGCCTATCTCTGTGTCTCTTTGCCTATCTCTGTGTGTCTGTCTGTCTATCTGTCTCTCTGTATGTGTCTCTCTGTATCTCTCTCTGTATCTCTCTGTCTCTCTCTGTATCTCTCTCTGTCTGTCTCTCTCCCTTCTTCCTTTCCTCCTTTTCTCTCTTCCTTTTTTCTCTCTCTCCCTCCCTTTTTCTTCCTCTCCCTCCCTCTTTCTCTCCCCCCTCTCTTCCCTCTCTCTCCCTCTCTCCTTCCTTCCTGCCTCCTTCCCTCCCTTCCTCACCCCCTTCCATCACACCTTCCTCCCCATCCTCCAAGTCTGCAGAGCCAGGTTCTTAGTCTTGCCGCACCGTCTGCACCCTCTCTTTCCCTACCCTGAGCAGTAAAGCTCATGGCCCGGAGGTGGGAGGGCAACAGGCAGACCGTGATTTAAGAGGAAACTTGAAATGCACCGCTATAATGTTTGTAAAATATTATGCCGCCCGCGTCCGCATCCATCACCCGGTGCTTATCTCTCCTCGCACTGGCTCCTTCACTCCAGTCACATTTTTCCTCAGAGTGACCGCCCCTCCCCGCCGGCCCCTCGGCTCTTGAGCTCCTTTATTTTCATTTTCTCTGTTGTTCACCCATCCATCCAACACACGCCGAGGGAACGCCTTGTGTACAGCTTGATTGTCTTCGCAGGCCCAGGGCAGGGCCGCTAAGTGGCGAGGAAGGGATGTGGCTGCTGCAGATCTGAGGCACCTGCTTGCAACTCACACACTGCAGTGCTAAGCCTGCACCTCTTTTCTGTCCTGCTCCCTTCCCCCACATCCTGGCAAGAGAGCATGCCGCCCAGATGCACAGCCCGAGGTGCTGCCACTCCAGCTCCTGGCTCCCAGCATCCCACAGAGCTCAGTTCCCAGTTTATGCTTTGTTTCCAACACTTTGAAGGATATATCCGTCAGGGGATGTATGCCCCGATGCAATGGCATAGTGAGATAGCATAGCACCTTACAGTTTTGCCAGCACTTTAGACTGCATACAGATACACATACCCATCCCGGAGCCAACCTGCCTCCCTGGCTCCTGAGAGGACATAGAGAAAAAGCAGGGGACACCTGTTACATCCCCTCCACCTTAGCCTAGTCCCATGTTTGCACTGAGCAGCCTGGATTTGATTAATTTTTCATAAATCCTAAGAGTTTCAGAAAGCCTGAGGGGGGTGGAAATATTTTGCATCCTTCTATGTTTGCCTAAAGAGTGGCCAGTCTCCATGCCAGTTAGCAAGCAAAAATGACAAGGATTCATAATTTGGCCTGCCTGAAGTACACTAAGAAAAATACATACATACATACATACATACATACATACATACATACTGAAAGGCCCCAGTGCATTGTCACAGAACAGAAATCCAAATCCAAGCTCAGTGAATCTTCAGACAGAAACAGACTTTCAAAGGTCAGCCAGTTCGTTCTCCAGACCTCAGACAGCGCAACCTTTAAAGCTACCCCCAGATGGACGACATACCTGTCGGCTCACCAACAGACCTTGACCGTACCTAGCAGGTTCCAACTTCATTAAGCCAGAGCCCTCCAGGCAGCATATCCCACAACTGGCTGTGTGATTTCTCTGCTGGGTGTACCTTATGGGCCCTGGCAACCAGTGTTTTCAAGTCCACTCACGAACCTGTGGCCCAGATGTTCCAGGTTCCTGACTGGCTTTGACACATGGGACCTTTCTGATATTAGACATCATTATAACTGATCACCCAGTGAGGATGTCTATCAGTGTATTTAACTGTCACATTATAACCCATTTCTGGGGGACCCAAAGCTTCCTTTGGCCCTGCCCTTGAGTGAATCCATAACTGTTTACCTAGAGTTGGGATTTGACCTCTATGTCTGCCTCTGACCACTCTCTCCTGTCCCTCTACAGAGGTGATTCAGCTAAGCCTCGCCCCTGAGGACAAGGTCAGTGTGACTACCGTGACCGTGGGCCTGAGCACAGTGCTGACCTGTGCTATTCGTGGAGACCTGAGGCCACCAATCATCTGGAAACGCAACGGGCTCACTCTGAGCTTCCTAGGCCTGGAAGACATCAATGTAAGTCACCGAGTGCCCGAGTATGTCCTGGGGATGCCAACTTGTGGGGCACCATGTGGCAGTAGTGGCAGAGGGCTTTCTTTTATTAGGTCCATACTCAGCCTGACAGCTTTAGAGGATCCGAGTCCCTGAATGAAAAGGATGTGATGAATGACAGTTACCATCCTGATGATAGTCATGTCTAGTCACAGGGGATATTGACTGGGAGGCACATGGCCAGGGCAGGTGGCACCTGGCCCGGGCCCTGTTTTACCAAAGGCCCTAAGCCTGGTATCTGGAGAGGAATATTCTGTATGAGCATACTCTCATCCCTCACAGGGATGGGTCATAAGCTGCCAGAGAGCACAGCCAGGCAGAAGGCTTCAGAGCCAGAGAGAGATGTAGTTGCAAGGAGGGGACTCCCTCTCTCTACTAGATGGGCAGAAGGGTGGTCCCTATAGAAGGCAAAAGTGAGCAGGGTGACTGGCTGAAGGGAAGGTATGTGACAGATGAGGTGGGAGGTGACAAGTGAGGCCAGAGGAGGCTTGCTTTGAGGATCTTCTTCGTGGGGTAAGTACATGCAGATTCAAAGTCCTTCAAGCTACCTCTCTTCCCCAGACAGACATGTAGGTTATTCAGTCACGAGTAGCCCTGGCTTAGCATGGAACCAATCACAGTGTCCAAAGGCATTTACAAACTGATGCCAACTTCGAGAGCTTCTGTACATATAAACCCATACACCCAACATACACACACATGCACACATATGCACACATATACACATACCACACACAGGCACACAGAGACATACACACATCACTACATGACACACACAAAACCCATACAGCATGCACACATACACCACACACACAACACAACACAACACAACACAACACAGAACACACCATACATACTCACATACACATTCCTCATCAGAAGAGAGCAGGTGGGTGAGTTTACATAGCCTGATACTGGTGTGACCAATAGGAATACTTCTGCACCCTGAAGAGCCAGTGCTTTGTGATTTTGAGGAATCCCTGGGCCTGCTGATCCCTGGTAAATGTATCTCTAAGAAAGCAACCTGGGAAGCCCCTCCCTTCCACTGAACTTCAAGAAGGTGAACTTCAAGAAGATCTAATATATCAAATGGTCTAGCTTTGGCAGAGGGTTGATGTGGCGGCCCAGACATCAGCAATGCTACCCATGTTGGGGAGATGCTGGGGTAGCTGTGGGTCTTGGGCTAAAATAAGAGGAGTACAGTTTTCAAGCAGAGGAGACTGCCCTGGTCTTCTTGACTCAAGACAGAACAGTGGGTCCACAATAGGATGCTTGTGTCAGAAAAGGAAGACTCACGGGATGAATGGTCAGATCTATAAGGAAGTAGAATGGGGGTGGGGAAGAGAGGGACCTGACCTGAACCATGTGACCACAAAGGAGACTGATCTGAGCTCATGAGATGGTTTGCCATTGCTGCCATTGAGCCTGTCTCATGGCAGAGTAAGCCTCCTATCCCTGGGGACATGCAAACACAAGCAGAGACTGTGGTCAATGGTGCAGCCAGCCTCAAGATGTCAGCTAAACCCATGATCTGAAGATCCTTCAGTGCTGAGTCTATCATGGTGTAAGAGGTGCAGCCCAAAGAATAGGTGCCATTAGAGTGGAGAGTCAAGACTCTGGGCCCCTCTGGGTAGAACCTGCAGCTCATAGGAGAAACAGCTAGAAAAGGGTGACCACTCTGGAGTTTCTAAGCTGGCAGATCCGGCTAAGGAATGTCCTCAACCATCTTGTCACACAGGCAGGGTTATTTCCCTGAGGTTTCCCCTATGTGATGAGGACAGCCAGTATCCTCTCTCCTCCATCTCTGAGTGTCGGTGAAGCACTGCCCTGGTGGGTGCCTGGTAGACACTCAATGAGTAGAATCCTTGATCCCTTCATTCTCTGGATCCAAGATGGCGAGGCTTTGCCTGAGATCATAGCAAGAAAATTCAGTGTCTCGTGTGTGTGTGTGTGTGTGTGTTGGGTATGTGAGCTTGTGTATACAGCACCTCTCATAATTAGCATCCATTCACAAATGACTTTGGCCACTGTGACTGTCTCCTCCTCGCTAGGCCGGGGCCACTGGTGACTGAGTAACCTCCCGAGCATTGCTTGGTGCTCTATTTAAACACATCAGAAATAAAAGCAGAGGCAAACGCTCCTTAGTGCACTTGCCGTCAGTTAATTAAATTACTCAAACATGCCTCCAGCACCAACTCGATTGCATTTCTCCTTTTCAAATCAGGTTAGCAATTTGGATAATTGTGGGTGCAACCAGAGATTAATGGTCCCTCGTTACCTCCCCAGAAACACTTGCTCATGGTTGAGTAGGTAGCCTGCAAACAGGCGGCACCTGCTCCACGGGGGTCCTCACTACATGCAAGCGCACTCACACAATGCCCACGGTGGTTGCCTCCTCTACATCAGGGAGAGGGGAGCATCACCCGCTAATGAAGAACGTAGGCCGTGGGTTCGAAGGGACCTAGGTTTGAGTCTCAGCTTATCACTTAATTGAGTGACCTTGTAAAGGGCCCCTGACCTTTGTTAAGTCTCAATGTTCCTCATCTGTGATATGGAGCTAAATGAGAGATGGTACTTCCCTTATAGATTTACAGAGACGAGATGCATGGAATGTTCTCAGCAGAGACTACTCTATGAACATCATTATCACCTTCATTTTCATTATTCATTATTATTAATAATAACATTATTAATATTAAGTTGACCATGTGTGGAAAACACCCAGATCAGTACCTGATACCCAGAAGGGTTGGCAGCAGCCTCCCCCTCCCTCCCAGGAGAAGAAGGAGGGGAGGAACCAAAGTCAGGCCAAAGGGAGCAACAGCCAGATCCTTAGAAAGCCTGGGGCATTTATGAAACAAGAGTTGGCCAGGGGAGAACAGCCAGCGAGGACCAAAGACTCTAAGGTTCTCAGGGTTTTCTGAGCCTCTCAGCCATCTATCTCAGCATTCACTGCCCCCGCCCTGTGAGTGCTGAAATACAATCAACCGAGTTATGATTAATGCCTGGTACCCAACATGGCTTCCAACCAAGGGAGCGGATCAGCCTTCCAAACCCGAGGCAGGGAGATTAGAAGACACAAAAGGGTGTGGGGCTCCTTCCTTTGTCATTTGTATGAGACATCTTGATTGGCAAGAAAATATTAATCACTTTTCCACTATTCTCTTAATGAGACGCTTTCATGGGCAACAAAATATTAATTTGTCTTGTCTTATCTGTTAAGGATTCTGTTAATGAATTCAGTCACAGAGCTATTAGAGAATGCCATCCTAATGACACATGTAATTAAACTTTTCTGACTTGCAAACATCAAAGATGCCTTGCGCATCAGAATAATATTTGATCAGAAAGTCAATGCTCCTCTCTAGCCTGGAGGCGAGCGATGAGCCGCCTGTGTTCTGCAGAGAGCACCGCACCCTGCTTGCCAGTCATCATTTTAGCATTGATTTGCTTACAAAGTGCCAGTGAGCCGCAAAAGCCCCGTGCTGGGGCCCTGAGCAGAGCAAAGATGCTGTCCCCAGCACACTGGGAGGGTCAGGACTTCTATGAACACCTGTTGGAAGGGCTGCAGAAAGGAACGGCCCTGAATGGAGCTTCCTGCAACCAGGAAAAGCAAGAGAGAGCAGTAGAAAGGCCCCAGCTGTGGAGAGACCCCCACAAGGCCTGGAATGTTAATGTTAGCAGCCTTTGCTGTTTCCCCATAGACTCAGGGGAGCTACTGGGTTTTGGCCACAGAGTAATGTGACCAAATGCAGCCGTTTCACAGGACCAGAGACTTTCCAACCTAAACTTGAACGTGTCTCCAAGAAGAGTCCCAGGTAACCCAAGAAGGGACCCAGAACAAGCGGGAGGCCCATGGCTGATCTCGGGTCTTTCCTCCTCTCTAAGTTCACCCAGGACACATTCAGAGTGGCTACCGTGGTTCCTGCTCAAGGTTCTCCTCCATGTGGCTACGGCTCCATTGATAGGACTTTCACCTTGTCAGAAAGTCCCACCTGGACCCTTCAGGGCCTCTGCTGAAGTACTGCCCACACCAGTACCTCATATGCATATAGCTTCACCCCAAGCAGCTTATAAGAGCAGACAACCCCAAAAGAAGGCACGCCACACCCTGAAGAAGCAGCAGGGCTGAGTGCCAGCCACAGCAGCCCTTGCAAGAGGATCCCAGGTTACAATGTGCCTCCCTCTCGAAGAGGAAGTGATGGTTTCCACTCCAACCCAAGGTCCCTGGAGCCGATGACATTTGGCCTGCACTTGAGTTACTTCCAGACCACCTATTGGTTTCTTTACTGAAACAGCTATCTTTCTCCTGTGTCTCAGATCTGGCCCCGAGCTCCACTCACCTCAACCCTCGGGGACCTACGGCTACTGTCACTGACCCAGAAGCTGTCTTCTGCAGTCAGGCTGCCCCAGAGAGTGTGTTCACACTAACTGTCTGGGAGAGGAAGAAGAGGAGACCTTGATCCCCACACCCACTCCCACATCCACCCCCACCACCAGCCCATGCCATGATGCCCCCACAGGCTATCCCACTGTGAACATCAGAAGCCAGCAGCCAGAGCTTCCTATCTCTCTTCTATCCAAGTGACCCAGAAACTCTATGTCACTCATATAATGCCAGTAATAGGTGTCTCCCAGCAGCCAGAGCCCATGATAGCCCATGATAGTATTCATCCTGGAGGGAGTTACTCTGCCCAGACATAAGGATATCTTAGGAAACAGAAAGATGTCTACCATTTTAATGTCCTATTAGAAAGGGGGGAGGTTCTGCAGGGTCTGCCAATCCTGAGGGCCACACAGCTCAGTGATAAAAAAGCCACATTGGACTCTGGGATGTGTGTCTAAGTGTGTTTGTGTGTCTGTGTGTCCGTGTCCGTGTCCATGTGTGTGTGTGTGTGTGTGTGTGTGTCTGTGTGTGTGTCCGTGTGTGTGTGTGTGTGTGTGTCTATGTCTGTTTGTGTGTGTGTGTGTGTGTGTGTGTGTGTGTGTGTGTGTGTGTGTGTATGTGTGTATCCCGCACAGAAGCCATTTTGCTTTCTTGCCTAGATCACAAGAACCATGTCTCACCCTTCCCTGGCTAGCTTGTCCTGCACCCTCCCATCTCCTCAAGCTCAGAGCCAGGCTTTGGGGCTAAGCCTGGTCCATGTCAAAGGCAGCTAGCTGTATATGTTACCCCCCAGCCCCATGCTGGGCATCCGGAGGCAGGGGGTTGGATGCTGCCTCACTGTCTGCACAAAGCAAGCATACAAACCCACTCTGGGCCACAGTCTTCTGGTTCTCTAAGCACTCCAGGCTGAGTGAGGGATGCCCCGAACCCAGACTGTGTGTCACTGCCTGAATAGTGTCATGTGTCCTTTACCCCATGACTCCTTCATTCTCCCTGTCACCCAAAGTGTCATGGCACCTGCCCAATGAGGGGACAGAACAGGGACAGGGCATCCCTAAAGCTGCAGATGGTACCAGATCAGCAGAATCACTGAGTGTTGGTGTATTTTTCCTGTGGACTCCCAGCTGCTCCTGCCTTGTGGTAACTAACAGGTACCGGACTGGTCTCTTCGCAGCAACTGTATCCCTCCTCAGTACTGCATAAGGTGGGCAGGGTTAAACACTCAAAGGAGCTTCCTGGGGGCCTGTAGCCAGTCTGCCACCCAGTGGCACTCTTTGGGTTTAGTAACAGGACATAATACTTAGTGTCTGGCATTGCCATGCCCTGGGGCTGCCTCTGGCTGCCCCCTTCCCAACCTGCTTAAGGTCCTGAGGTCCGCCATCTGCATCCACTTGGCTGTGAGGTCAGGTATGAGGCTCTGACTTATTAGCTACTTCCCTCTGGCCCCAATGAGGACATTCCCGGGAGGAAAAAAAAAGTCTACGTGTGTGTGTGTGTGTGTGTGTGTGTGTGTGTGTGTGTGTGTATCTAAGGACCAAACCCAGGACCTTGTGCATGCTTAGCAAGTACTGTACCACTGAACTATACTCCCTGTCTCTCTTAGATTCTTCTCTTTAAAAAAGAAAAAAGTGAGGAGAGGGGTGATATGGGATAGCAAGGTGCCTCAGTGGGTAAAGACGGGCTTGCTGCCAAGCATGGTGAATCATTGCAACCACGTGCTAGGCAGAGATAACCAAGACTCTCAAGTTAACCTCTGCCCTTCACACCTGCACTCACCTATGTGCACACCAACACACACGCTGTGGTACACACACCCGTATCCACGCATATGCCTGTGTTACAGTATACAGGCCTGCATGCACACAGTACACACACCCGCATACACATATACTTGCTGTGAAATAAATAAATGTCTTTTAAAGATTTTAAAGACTTATCACACGCTCAGTATATTTCAAATAACGTAAAAGATCCAGTCTTTATTCAGTTGTTAGGTTTGAGGTTTCTGTGGGTTTGGCTTTTTTTTTTTCCTTCTTCTTTTCTTTTATTTTAACTGAAGCTCACTATTTGGGGCTTTCAACTGTTGGCAGGCAGAGTACAGTGATAAAAGCAGTGACACAAAGCCCACTAGAAGCAAGTGTCTGTGCCATTGTTTGAAGGGTCTGTTAAAAGGTTCCCGTTCCCCCATGGCTAAACTGTGTAAAACTGAGAACAAATATTTCTAATGAGGCATGTGCTTGGTCTCTCCAAATGTTTCTTTGGAAGTGAGTTATTTAAAAAAGAAAAGAGACCAAAAAGAAAATGATTTAGGAACTCATGACTCATTTCATTTTTATTGTCTTCGTATGAAGCAGTCGTGAATGCACTGTGGCGTGATGCGAGGCGTTTGATTAGCATGGAGAGCTGTTTGCCACACGGCAGACAGTAGCTGTCATTCTGCATTAAGATCATCTCATTAAACTCCTGGGTACATTTTGTTTTAAACTCTTGGAAAACACAGTGCTTGAAGGCGGGGCCAGTTCTTTCCAGCTTGGGTCACAGACCCTGGTGGTATCTAAACCTCCTGCCTTTTTTGATCTTTGGGTAGATTCACACTATTGGTGTGTTGTCCAGATTGATCCATGGGCTGGGGATGTGGGTTGGTGGATGGACTGTTTGTCTTGTTATGCACTGTTTGTGCATAACAAAGTGGGTTCAAAGTGGGTTCCATCCCCAGCACTGCGTAAACAGGGTGTGGTAACCGTAGCTCATAGGCAGTAGAGGCAGGAAGATAAGAAGTTGAAAGTCTTCTGTTTGCAAGTCAGAAGCCAGCCTGTGCCATGTGAGACCTTGTATTAAAAAGAGAAGAAAAGGGGCAGTCATGGAGGCCAGGTTTCAGGTCTGTGGTGTGCCAACTTGTGGACATGTGGGTCGACTGTCCCAAGTGCCTCCTCTGGCATTGGATCCCTGGGTACAGTCCTCCAGTTCACCTGTTCCTCTCTCTCAGTACTGCCTTCAGTACCTGACTAGACCCTCCATGCAGAGCCCACAGACTCACTGCCCAGCCAGTGGAGGAGGCTGACCAGTGTCCCCCTTGGTCACTGCAAGTTGGAGCCAAAGGATGCTCTCCAGAGCCTGCAGCCCCAGGACCACACCAGAACAGCTGCCTGCCTTGCCCTGTGCCCCACCCAGAGTACCTTCAGTGTTGTCTCTTTATTACTTTGTGTTGACTTTGTCCACTGCCCATGCTGCAGCCCTCATCCAGATACACAGCCTCATATCTGCTCAAGTCTGTAAGGGAACTTTCTGGGAGAAGCACATGTTCAGCTTGGAGAGGGTTTGTTTGTTGTAAATTAGGCTATCCTATAGCTCAGGTAGCTAAGGTTACCCTTGAACATCTGATCTTCCTGCCTCCTTCCACCTCCTGATTACTGGGATGACCAGCGTATACCACTACCCTTGCAAAAATGGAAGGGGTCAAATCCAGGGCTTCATGCATGCTAGGCGAGCATTCGCCAACTTAGTGAGACCCTCCCCCTGACATTTTCAGTTTGCAAAGATATTATTACTAACTCTTTTTCCAAATGGGTTGTACTGGTTTATAGCCCCTTCCAACAGTGTGTACAAGTTTTTAGTACCAGGTCAAGGGGGGGACTATCCTGATCAAAAATCTCTTAGTCCCTACCAAAAAAAAAAATGTAATTAAAAAAAAAGTCATCTTGGAATGGTCTAATGACATTAGTTGGCTATCGTGGAACAGGTTGGAATCAGGGGTTATTACCCCATTAAGCCTTCTCAGCCTGGGGACTTGTGACCCAAGTGCACTTGGAGGAGGAATTCCTTGCAGATGAAAAACAATTGATTCAAGTGAATCTGGGGCTTCAGTTGATGCTGTCATGCACATCGTGATACCCAAGTCCCTTCACATCCCTTGTACACTCTGACAATTAGCCATGGACCCAAAGCCCCACTTAGGGGCTCAGGTACCTGGTCATAGGGCCCAACAGCTGCCAGTTATACCTCATGACACTCCAACCAGAGGAGTGTTATCTGTTCTCTGAGAATAAGCAAGCTCAGAGCAACCTCTCTGAGGAGCCTCCAGTGGCAGGGACATAGGCACATGTATACACCCAGATGTTCACATGTGTCCCCTGTTTATGGCTTTCCAGAACCCAGAAAACTGGGCCAGAACCTCCTGTGTGAGTTTTATACCAAGTTAAGGTGACACAGACACGCATGCACATACACGACTAAAACCAGTCCTAACTCTGGGGTTCCTAAACCAGACTCAGGGTCAGTGATTTGCGAGAAGGATTCACAGAACCCACTGGAAGCTGGGAGCCTCCAAGGTGACAGTTTCCAGCACGGAAAATACAGGAGTAAATCTGTCAGAAGAGGCCATCAGGAGAATCCAGAGTTTCAAGCAAGCTGCCTCCTGAGGCCCTTCCCAGTGAAGCCCCAGATGAGCTGTTTTCTGTCATCAGGATACACTAGTGTGGCCAGTCCTTGGTGTCCAGAGATCTTTCTGGAGCTTCATCATAACCTGCCCTGGAGATGACTTTGGTTTAGCCTGCAACCCCTCAGGAAGCAAGATAGTCCCCCACTTGGCCTGAAGACCCCACATAAACAAAGATTCCTAAGAACACTCTAGGGACTTAGGCGCCATCTTTCTACCGAGGAGGTCAAGAGTTAGCAGTTTCTTTGAGTGGTGGAAAATCTTGATGGCATACACCATAAGGAACAGCATCCTAAGGTGCATGCCTCCCTCCAGTCAGCTGTCATACCAGAGTTCGTTATGTGGCATGAACCCCTTCCTCAGCTCACCAAGGACAACACAGTGATGGAGAAATATGAGATACCTACCTTCTTTGAGCTCACAGTCAAGGGGCGAGTAGTCACTCAAGCCATCCGGTGACCACACATACCCCGAGGTCTTGAAGAAGCTGGGAACTTTCCTTCCAGAAGGAGGTGCCTTCTTACGTACCTCTGATCCCCTTTCCTGGTCTTGAACCTGAAATGAGCAGGACAACCCACGCCTGGGAGCCTGGGGTGCCTACAACTGCATAGTTACCCTCTTCAGTCTTCAGTGGCCACCCAGAATGTTGCTGCAATATCCTTTAAACAGATCTTGAGCAAGAGAACAGGTTTGACAGGTCTCTGCAGAGTGTCAGCTCTACTCTTGGAGGAACTGGGAGAAATAAGACAACATTCCCCCCCCCCCACATAAGTGACCGGCTATAGAGAACTGGTAGGTTGGTGAGTGTGTGTGTGTGTGTGTGTGTGTGTGTGTGTGTGTGTGTGTGTGTGTGTAGGACAGCGGATAACTTGCAGGAGTTGATTCTTTCCTTCTACCATATAGGTCAGATCATCAGGTGTGGTTAAGGGCTTTTAACTACTGATGCATGAACCCACCCCTTGAACTTGAACTTTTAATCCTGTCTATAATTCCAGTGCCATGCCAGGATTATAGATATACAATACTATGCCCTGTTCATGCAGAGCTAGGGATCGGGCTCAGGGCTTTTTCATGTTCAAAACATGTGTTTGTAGGGATGCTGTATGTTTATACCAATGCATGCATGGGAACTCCAATTGGTCTGGATACTAAACATGTGATTCTTATGTCTCTGAGTATTGGCTACCACACGTCACTCTCAGTGGGGAACATATTGACTAGCGAGATACCAGGACGAGTGATATTTTAGGAGCTAGAATCAAGCCAATGTGAAATCAGACAACCCTGCTTATACCCTCTTCCCCGAAGAGAGCCAGGGGGACTCTTTGGGTTTGTATGTTTATTAGTGCTTTGTCTTTATGTATATGTATGCACTGTGTGCATGTCTGGTACCCAGGAGACCAGAAGAGAGTGTCAGATCTCCTGGAGCTGCAGTTAGAGATGGTGGTGAGCTGTCATGTGGGTCTTGAACCTGGATCCTCTGGAAGAGCAGCCAGTGCTTTTAACCACTGAGCCATCTCTCCAGCCCCCTCAGTGACGCTTCTTGGAAGAGCAGGGTTGGGACGTTCTGAGTAAATGTCTCCAAGCTGAGCTTCAGCTTGTAACTTTGACAGTATGGTTAAGCTGAACTTTAGTGTCACCCTGGAGTCCTCGTGTTTAGTGCTGAGTCACCAGATACTCAGCCTTGGTGGCTCATTGTGGCATTACTTATTCCTGACTCTAGTGTGTCACTATGGAAGCATCCCCCACCTCCTCTCGCTTAACTACTGTTTAATACTGAAGTCTCATCTAATTACTTTCTCTAATAAGGGCAAATACTTAGAAAATCGCTTTTTAATAGACAAACATCATGTCTTTAAGTAAAATTGTCTCTTTCCCCCCAAAATGGATGTGCACCCATACAAAGAATGGTCTAATCTGGCATCTGTTTATTTCTGGAAGGAACTTTGATTTTGCTAATACATTTCTATGTATCAGAGGAAAAAAGCTATCCATTAAAAAACAATTACAGAGATGCAATCAAGCATTGATAGCAGTATTCAGACACATCTCAGGAAGCATTCAGAAGAGGAAAGATTGCAGGCTTAGTTTTATGTAGCTTCTTATAAATCAATGTTTAAAGTAATTCTCTCACATCCAATGAGGTAATTTGATTTCTGCAGCCAGTATTCATATCCAGAAAACAATATGCATTTCGTTCTGTAATTATATGATGTCTATTGTTTTAGCCTAGAGAGATTATTTTATTTATTACAGAGGCGGGCTCTCCCTGAGCTGACACCACAGGCGGCGATGTGCTCTGTACTTAACAAAAGAGCTGTGAAGCATCTGGCCAGCTCTCTGGTCCCCTCCAGGCTGGTACAGTTCCTCCCACTGGCTCACTACTCCAGGAGTATGCTCCTCTTACAGGAAACAAGGACTTGTTCTTGAGAGGCAAGAGAAGCAGGCGGAGGCTAAAGACTCTTTCAGGGGTGCACAGTCAACAGTCTGGGGTTCTGCACAGGGATTTCTATCTGCTGCTGCCCTGAGACAAACCTCCAGTCTATCCTTGAAGGATAAGCCCTGACCTGGAGGATGTAGAAGCACTGAGTCCCTCGGAGGGCTACACCACAGAGAAGGGTTAGGCAGGGCGTGGGAACAGAATTATACGGGAGGATGGCTCAGTCAGCAAAGTGTCTAAGGTTGATGAGGACCTAAGTTCAACCCCTGGAGCCCATGGGTGAAGCCACATGTGGAGTGTATGTTTGTCATCCCAGCGCTGGGAAGGAAGAGGCAGAAGGATCCTGGGGTTCCCTGGCCAGCTAGTACAGCCACATCAGCAAGCTGCAAGCCAATGCAGAGATCCTTAGGTGCCGCCCTGTGTGGACCTCTTACCCCTATATGTATCTGCACGTACACAAATGTACATATGCACAAATACTTAGGACCAATCCAGTTGTCCTTCTGCCACCCCCTTTGTTGTGACCGATCCCACGTTTTGACCTTGCACAGCTAATCAACACTTAATCAGATATGAAGGCCAGAGTGGGACACCCAGACTCCATCCCAGAAAGTCAGAATGCGACTGTAATAAACACCACAGAATGTGAACTGCTGGCTTCAGCTCTGGGGACACAGCAGGGACCACAGAGTCTAAGTGTCCCCTCCTCCTTGTGCAGCTTAAATTGAGTGGGTTTCACAGGTGGCAAACATAGTAACAAGGCATTGTGATGCAGAGAAGAGAAGAAGGGGTTGGAATGGCAGTCGGGTGAGAGGTGAGCACCCTTGGAGGAGATAGAGATAAGTGACAGCCTTGGAAGGACAGGGAGGACAGGGACTGCAAGTGGAAGACTCCAGTCATCCTGTAAAGGATGGGCAGGCACCTAAGACAAGGGCAGAGTGGGAAGCCATGGGAGGGCCAGGGCAGCATTGTCACTGTCCCCCAGGCCAGGTGAGGATGTGCGCCCTCTGGCGTTTGCTTGAAAAAAACCTGTTCTGTGGGAAGCCATGTGGGTGAGCACACTGCAGGGAAGACAGGTAGGGGGTCTCTGCTCCACAGATGAGACCAAGGTGGCTGGGTGCAGGGTGTCACGATAGAGGCTGTAAGAGAGAGCAGGTGTTTTCAAATAGATCCTACAGACTACCCCCATGGGACTGGGTGTCTGTATGTTTGGGCATTTTCCCAGAAGATAAAACTAGGTGATATAAATTTGAGATGTTCAAGTCCTTCATATAAAATGGGACAGCATTTGCAGGCCTATACATACCCGCCCCTGAACCATCTCTACATAATGTGTGTGGTGTGGCATGCTGTAGAGGCTAGCTCAACAGTTATTGTGTTATACTCTTCAGGGAATGTTGACAAGTCTGGACAGGCAGCATTTTTCCTGACTATTTTCTCTGCTAACTATCTCTAGATATAGAACACTGGCAATCGGGCGTGGTGGGGAGCTAGCCACTGACTCGAGTAACCTCTTGAATTCTGTGTGCTGACGTTAATGGGGTACCACTCTCAGGTGATCCCTGGGAGTTTGACTTTAGACAGCCACCTCACCTAGACACCTTCTAAGCCTCCAAAATGCTGTGACATGGGTAACTAGCAACCCTGACAAAGTGGGGACCATAGGAAGGGACCACTGGAGCCTAAGATTACCTTCAAGGACTCTAAAAAGACTGTGACGAGGAGGGTCAAGAAAAACTCAAATGGAGCTGGGCGTGGTGGCGCACTCCTTTAATCCCAGCACTCGGGAGGCAGAGGCAGGCAGATTTCTGAGTTCGAGGCCAGCCTGGTCTACAGAGTGAGTTTCAGGACAGCCAAGGCTACACAGAGAAACCCTGTCTTGAAAAACCAAAAAAAAAAAAAAAGAAGGAACAAAAGAAAGAAAGAAAGAAAAAAAGAAAGAAAGGAAGGAAGGAAGGAAGGAAGGAAGGAAGGAAGGAAGGAAGGAAGGAAGAAAAACTCAAATAACCCTGCACTAGACCCAGCAAGTGGCTCTGGCTCTGAGCCTTAGGGTGGAGTCTGACTGCATCTGACCATGTGGAGCATTGAGTTTCCCTCCCCACTGCTCCCCCTAATGATGAGCTACACGTGCCCTAACACACACA
Source organism: Mus musculus (assembly GCF_000001635.26). Classification (NCBI taxonomy): domain Eukaryota; kingdom Metazoa; phylum Chordata; class Mammalia; order Rodentia; family Muridae; genus Mus; species Mus musculus. Next base: position 53,147,636 of record NC_000077.6, read on the forward strand.
CACACACACACACACACACACACACACACACACAGAAGGGGCTGCAATACACTTATATTCTGATTCAGGAAACAGACAGAAATCTGTCATCTCAGTATTGATCAGCCTTTAGTTTTTTCATCAGCAACTCAGGGGTGAGCCCTTAGGGCTGTTGTGACACAGGATAAGTCAGCTATCTGCTGTGTTCTTTATGGCCGAGGCTTCTACGGAACAGTAGGAATGGACTCTTTTAAGCAAAGTGATGTTTCACAGTCAGGGTGCAGCATTCCAGAAGCCTCCAAGATGAGAGCATGGTGAGCCATTTTTTTTACTAATTTGGAAAGCAGGAGCCATGTTCACTATCAACCTTCCTGTCACTATTTTGTGCCTTTCTCTCATCCCTCATTGAGTTAAGTTAGCCCAAAAGCATCTTTTTTCTCTTTCTCTCTCTCCTTTGAAATATGAGTTCTTATATCCCAGACTGGCCTTGAATGTGCAATGTAGCTGAGGATGGCCTTAAACTCCTCCTCATACCTCTCTGAGACTCTGGGTCACTTCCTGTGGAAACCCTGGGAATGGCTGGCGCTCTCTCTCCCTGGCTCTCGCTCTTTTTCTCACTCTGTGTGTGTGTCTGTGTGTGTGTGTATGTGTGTGTGTGTGTGTGTGTGTGTGTGTGTGCACGCGCAAGTGCCTACCTGCCTGTCTGTCTGTCTCTGTCTCGTCCTGCCTTGCTCTCTCACCCTGCCTTGTTTTGGTTTGATTTGTTCGCTGTTCCTATCAGTCTGTCTCTCTTCCCTTGGGTGACTCTGACCCCATAAGTTACCCATATGCACTTGGGATCTGGATGGAATTGAACCCTGGTTAAGCAAACTGGAGTCCGTAGATGCCGCCAAACACGCCACACTCATTCATATGCATGTCTTCTCAGCTATTATCATGCTATCATGGCAGAGTCAAGGGGTTGACAGAAACCAGAAGACTGGGGAGGCTGACATGGTTCCTACCTAGCCCTTTAAGAAGGTTTGTCAGCCCTAGCTCTCAACAAGGTCCTCCCTCCAGAATCAAGCCTTGTACCAGGTGAGCGAGATTCCTGTGAAACAAGCCAGCGTCTCCAGGACCTAAAGGGAGTTGGAGGCGGAAGATGTCACGGAGGTGACAAAGGAGGAGGTGCCAGGGAGGGAGGTGTCTTTCCTGGAAAACTAACTCACCGGCTGTCCAGTCTGCTCCACAGAGAAGTGAATCTCATCACGATTCTTTTGCCCCACAGGACTTTGGCGAGGATGGTTCCCTGTACATCACCAAGGTGACCACAGTCCACATGGGCAACTACACCTGCCACGCCTTGGGCCATGAGCAGCTGGTCCAGACCCACGTCCTGCAGGTGAATGGTTAGTAAATGGCTCCATGCATGTTGTCCCCTCCAAGCACCCTCCACGCCTCTCCGAGCAAACCTCATGCTCTCTTGCATTTTGTCTTGTTAAAGGCATACGTAGCCCATCTGCTGTGATGAAGGGAAAAGCTTAGAAAGTACTGGGTCTGGTTTACCCAAGGCTTCCTCCAGTGAAATGAATCCAAGTGCTGGGGGAGGGGACTTGGGGATGAGTGAGTCACACAGCCAAGTTACCCTGGGCTTCTCTGAGGCCCCAGTGGCCACTGTGAAGTGTGGAGCCTGCGTGGACTACAGGCAGCATGATCCCTTGATCTCTGGATCTAGGGATTGCAGAACCTGCGTCCAAGCAGGCCACCAATGCTCTTACAGGTGACGTGACACCACGTCGCTGTGCATCTAAGGGGCATTACTCCTTTCAGCAGCCCTTCTCCCACAGGGCCCCTTGAGCCTCCTCCTCTCAGGCTGTCAGAGAAGATTGGCAGGTTTGGAAGGATCCTTCAAACTCACTCAGGTTCCAGTGTTGCCAGCCATCTTGAAAGCTGGAAAGAACTAACCCCTCCTCACTACCCCTACCCCCACCAAGCAGTTCTGCAAGCCAGAGTCTATGAGCCTGATGCATTTGTATCTGGCCCTGAAATAAGCACCTTACATAGACTCTCAAGCAGACAGCCTGCCACTTGCCTGGGGCCACATAACTGTGTTCTGGAGTGAGAGCCTACCTCTATGACACACTGCTGGTCATCTCAGCCTGGCCCCATCCACCATCAAAATAAGCCCCATTTTCCTATCCTGGACCATTAGGGCAATTAGCCTTGTCCCACGAAGCCCAGCTGTTGCCAGCGGGCCTGGAGCAGGCTCTGGGGCATCAGGGAAGAGCGAGATGTTTTCAACTCTGTCCCCAAATCCTCAATGACAGCAGGTGCTTGGGACATCTCCCAGCAGAAAGTGAATGAGGTGTCAAGAGTGATGACATCCTGAGATTCACCTTCACTGACCTCAAGGATTCAGGGTGAGCAGCAAGCCATCTGGGGAGGCTGGGCATCTTCAGCTTGCTCTCTTTACCCTGATGGTCCTCAGAACCATGCCCTAATTGTTGAAAGATTCGAGAGTTCTCTCCTAGCTAAAAGAAGGGCCATTGACACAGTCGGGAGAATATGCTGGGAGCTGGGCACTTTGTGATTCACTTCCTACTTTATTGTATGGCCTGCTGGATGACTTCTGGGCTGGTCCTGTAGGGCATTATAGTTCCTGGCACTCCAGAAGGCAGTTGGTGTAGCACTCAACGCCCTCATGGGATCACCTGAAGTAGACCCTGTTATTGTCCCCAAGGAATACAAGGTAATGGCCTGCTGACCCCAGAAAAAGGCAGGAAGTTTTCAAAATACTACAAAGGTTAAAGTTATATCAGACTTGGAAGGAACCAAGTGGAATCTATATGGAAAGACAAGGAAGATAGGATGGGCTAAAAGCTATAATTAAAGTGGGAACATTTACTGGATATCTACTGTGTGCCATTCCTATCTTACAAGACAAGCCGGGCTGTAGTGGTGCACGCCTGTAATCCTAGCACTTGGGAGGCAGAGACAGGTGGATTTCTAAGTTCGAGGCCAGCCTGAAGTCACTAAAGGAATCTTCCAGAAGTCAGTCTACAGAGTGAGTTCCAGGACAGCCAGGGCTACACAGAGAAACCCTGTCTCGAAAAACCAAAAAAAGAAAAAACAAGACAAGGACACTGGGACTCTGAGAACTGGGTGACTTGCCCTTACCTCACACCCACACAGTTGGTAGCTACAAACAGACTTGATAATACCCTGGGCCAATGACTACTGGGATGCTATGATGCTGCCCTTCGATAATCTGGATGTAGGGTATAGAGTAGGCATTTGTGGGTCTCTGGACTACATAGCCTGAGGAAACAGAGGGCAAGAGCCCTGTATCCTGTGTCTCCAAGCCTAGTGCACATAGCTAGGTGTCACCCAGCTCCCCAGAGGGCTCAGTGACTCCTGATGTTGCATAGTTTCCAGGAAGGAGGACTGGGTCACTAAAGGAATCTTCCAGAAGTAGAAGGACAAAGATCTTTGTGGGCTATGGCTTGACGTTTGTGGTGGTTTGAATATGTTTGGCCCAGAGAATGGCACTATCTGGAGGCGGTGTGGCCTTGTTGGAGTAGGTGTATCACGGTGGTCATGGGCTTTAAGATCCTCATCCTAGCTGCCTAGAAGCCAATCTTCTCCTGGCTTCCTTTGGATGAAGATATAGAACTCTCAGCACCTCCAGCCCCATATCTGCCTAGATGCTGCCATGCTCCCACCTTGATGATAATCAACTCTAACCTCTGAACCTGTAAGCCAGCCTCAGTTCAATGTTGTCCTTTATAAGAGTTGCCTTGGTCATAATGTCTATTCACAGCAGTAAAACCCTAACCAAGACAGAGATTGGTACCAGGGACTGGGGTATCACTGTGATAGACCTAACTATGCTTTTGTTTAGAAGAATGTGGATTTGGGGACTTTAGATTTGGAAGCAGTGGAATGCTTTTAGGGGGCTTAATGGACTATCCTAGTAGGAATGTGGAAGACTTTGTTGCTAAGGGTGATTTGAACTGTGGAAGCCTGGCTCTAGAGGTCTCAGAGGAGAAGAATTTTAATATGTGGCTGAGAGTCTGTTCCGTTATATTTTGGTGAAGACTGTGGCTGCTTTTTGCCCTTGTCTGAAGAGTCTACCTGAGGCTAAAGAAAAGAAATTTATATTCATTGTACTGACAAAGGAAGTCTCAAAAAAGCCCAACAAAGACTGTTCTCTGGTTAAGTCTCATGAAGAGCATTTTGAACAAGTGTAGCAAGCTTAGAAAGGAAAAACATAAAATGTATAGTTGAAATAATAAAAGGACATGAGAAAGTGAAATGGAGCTGAAACCTATGTCCAAAGAGATAAACAGATTAAGGGGGTGGTGACTTTGTGACAAGATCCCACCCAGCTAAGCTTATTGTTTATATGTTTGTTATTGAACAAGGAACAGTTAGTTATATCATGTTGAGTGTTATTATTACTTGGTTATTGTTTTCACTTGGATATTTAATCTGGAATGAACTACAATTCAGTAATGAAAGACACAGATCTTTTGATCCAGATCTTGAGGAGCAGTGGTCACGAAAAGCTTAGGCTCAGGCATGGTGGTACACACATTTCATCCCAGGAGACAAATCAAGCAGATCTCTGAGGTCAAGGCAAGCCTGGGACAGAGCACATTCTAGGTGAAAAAAAAAAGCTTAAGTCCAGCCGTGGTACTACATGCCTTTAATCCCAGCATTCAGGAGACAGAGCCATGTAAATCTCTGAGTTCAAGATCAATCTACAGAGCAAATTCCAGGACAGCCAAGCTTAGGCAGTGATGGAGATGAAAACAGAAAGCTAGTAATAGAATAAGGGGGTTGGGGGGGTGGCGTGTTCCAGACCCAGCAAGCAGAGAACTCAGCAGCTCCAGCCATGTGGCTCTGGCTTTAGAGTCAAGAATATATGGGACTACTGGGACAATTGATGCTGGTTAGCTGGAGCTAAGAATTTATCAGCAATTAAGGAGACCAGCATTATTGAGGTGATACCTTCTGGGAAGTGTTTTCTGAGATCATAAAGAAGCTGTGTTCCAAAGATAGCCAAGGTTGTAGCTGTGCTTGGTAATGTATTAGAGTCATCCAGGTGGTACTGGTTTTGAAGGCATGAAGGAATCATGAAGAGCAGCTGAGGCTTGACACTGTGAGAGGCCGTGGAAGGTCATTGGTGAAGGTGCAGCCTTAGTTGCAGTTGATGGCCAGGCTTGAAGGGGTCATGCAGAAAAGTAGAGGCTTGGCACCATGAAGAGAGCCTATGAAAGCCTATTGGTAAAGCCTAGTTGCAGCAGAAGACCCCAGAGTATTTGAGATGCCCGTACCATGACCATGGGATAATCACCAAGAACAGTTGCAGCAGTGGAGTGGAGTCAACCAGAACCTAGAGCACTACAGAGGGTAGTCACCTAAGCCCTTGGAAGAGCCCAGATCAGGTGTGGATCCCAGACATTGAAACAAGAAGCTGTGAAGTTAAAGTTGCCTTGGAGAGCCAAAGATGTTAAAGATGCCAGAGCCATGGGATACCTGCTGAGGAAAGCTGCTAACAGGGAATAGAACCAGCCCTGGGGGAAAAAGTTTGTTGAAGTCAACAAAGATGAAAAAGGAGTTGGAGATCAGAAGACCACTTTGACATCAGACATTGAGATGCAGAGTTTGGAGTTTGTCCAGCTGGTTTCCTGTCTTGCTTTGAGAGTTACAGTTAAGTGATTAGATAAATCACAGAAGGGACTTTGAACTTTGGACTTTTTAACATTGTTGAGACTGCTGTAGACTATGGGAACTTTTGAAGTTAAACTAAATGTATTTTGCATTATGCTATATTTAGGTATAGCCCCCATAGACTCATATGTTTGAATAAGCCTATGAAGGCCAGGGAGTGGGATGTAGTGGTTGGAATATGTTTGGCCCAGGGAGTGGCACTATTTGGAGGTGTGGCCTTATTGGAGTAGGTGTGTCACTATGGGAGTGGGCTTTAAGACCCTCATCCTCACTGCCTGGAAGCTAGCTTTCTAGCAGCCTTCAGATGAAGATGTAGAACTCTCAGCTCCTCCTGCATCATGCATGCCTGGATGCTTCCATGCTCCCACCTTGATGATAATGGATTTAACCTCTGAACCTGTAAGCCAGCCCCAATTAAATGTTGTCCTTTATAAGAGTTGCCTTGGTCATAGTGTCTGACAGCAATAAAACCCTAACTAAGACAGTGCTGAAGAAGGGAACCTCTGTGCAGGACACTAGAAGGCTAGGAGGGTCCTGGTGGTTCTCAGAGGGCTCTCTGACTTGCTTAAGAGTCTTCTGAAAAAGGAGAGGATATGGGTAGTCACATTGGCCTGTCATTTTCACCTTCCCCCCGCCCCCCAGTTGAGGGTATGAAAGATGGCCCTGGGCAGCTAGGGTGAAGTTTGGTACAGCTCCACAGCTGTGCTGTTGGAGGTCTGGTTTGATCCCTTCCAGGTCTGGCAGTAAGTTGCTTTGGAAAAATACAGGATACAGGACAGGCAGACTTGGGGGAGACTTTGGATTTATCTTAAGCCACATTTAGTCATAGTAGACATTAATGTTCAAAGCTAGAGGCCACTTGCAGGACCTCCAGTACATTCATTATACAGATGGGAAATGGAGGCCCAGAGAAAATTACCCCACCCAAAAACAGGTTGTTTCCCACTAGAGCCACGCTGCTCTCAAGCTGTTTGGTAACAGAGATTCCCATACACAGAGTGGGCTACCTTTTGGGATCCCCCCATTTCTGTGGCAGCCTAACCTAGCTGCATAAAGGAACCCTTCCAGAAAGCTATACACAAATTATTAGTATAACTTCCCTATAGCCCAGGCTTCCAGAGAGGAGGCCCCCAAACTGACATGATTTATAACTTCCTGCAAAGTCCCTGCATTGCTTTCATGGGAAGGAGCGAGAACTTTAGACATCGATGATTAATCCATTAAATTAAAAATACCTTCGACCTCCCCACAGTTCAGACAAGTAGTGATTCATCCCCCAAACACAATAATCATCTTCAAATCTGCTTATTACTCCAGCTTGGTACTTTAGTGATTTCTTACTTAAGAACATGTTTATACCGCCTAAACCTTGGCAACGAGAGACTTTTTCCAAAGAAAATGGCCTTGGTGCTATGGATACAAATGGAGTGTGGGTAGGTTTGTGGGTGTGGGTGTGTACACCTGCATTTGGAGGCCAGAGGTCAACTTCAGGGTCGTTCCTGCGAAGACACCCACCTTACTATTTTTGAGACACAGTCTCTCACTGGCCTGGAGCTTACCAACCAGCCGAGGCAAGCTGGATGGATGGATGGATGGCTGGATGGATGGCTGGATGGATGTGGATGGATGTCAGGCCATCCAGAGAACCCCAGGGACCACCTACCTTTCTCCTCCTCTTGGCTTACTGGGGTTACAAGCATGAACCACCACACCCTGCCTTTTTATGTGGGTTCTGTGGTTGGAATCCAGGTCTTTGTGTTTGTGAGGCAAGGCACTCTACCAATTGAGCTGTCTCCCCAGCCCCTGAATGTTTTCATATGAAGGTTTTACAATATAAAAGAAAATATCTTTGTCTGGGGTAGCTTAGTTTCGTAATCTTTTTCATGTACAGAAGATGAAGGGTGGGGACTAGGAGCTGGGATATGCATGACCTAGGACAGTTGTGTCCTTACCATGCTACTGAAAGCTGGCATCTGCATTTTGCTCTGACAAGACCCATGTGAGTGCTTCACAGCCTAGGGTTCTCCTCAGGACCTGCCTGTTCCGGTAGACTCTACAGAGCTGGCATTAGGTATGGCCAAATCTTATGGCTGCAGGGATCAGGGCTGGGTGGGTGCAGACCTGGTGCTTACTCAGAGCCTGGCCCACACCCATGGGAGAACTGTTTGGTTTTCTGAATGCCCACCCAACTGAACTGTGATTTTTTTTTTCAATTCCTCACGCTAGTTTTATCCTCAACAAATGCTGAATTTTTAGAGCAAGACAGTATCCTTGGCAAAGCTGCCTGGTGCCAAGCTTTGCCTTCCATGTTGCACCTCAGGATAGAATAGGAGCTGAGGAGGCCAAGGGGCTTCTGGTCCTGCCTCTACCCAGGTGCCCAGGATAGCCCACAGGGCATGTGTGCACCTCACACGAGTACACACACATGCACACACACACACACACGTTGGTGATAAATGACCTCGCTGTGCTCTGTCACTCCACTCTACCTCAGCTACTCTGGGAGGATGCTGAGAAGAACTGACCCACTGGCTCATGAAGGATCGTGGCAATTTACTGTTCCCATGATCCCAAATACCCGAATGCAACTCATACCCGTGGTTTGTATTCCACACACAGACACACTGTAGTCCAGCCAGCCAATCTCTGAGCCTCTTTGGCTACACATCCCACCCCCTCATCCCAGCTTCACCAGCTCCTCGGCTTCCCAGAGTTGCCCTCTTAACTTCCTGGTGTGTACTTGTTCTATTTATTGAGAAATGTGCGTTTCCCCACCCCCTTACTCACTATATATCTCCCAGCCCATTCAACAAATCAGCATGCTTTGGCGTGCCCTGTCTGCGTGGGGGCGTGGCCATGGGCAAAAAACAAAAAACAAACAAACAAACAAACAAACAAACAAACAAAAAACCACTAAGGAAGAAGTTTCTTAAAGAACAGAAGGAATAAGGAGAACCAGAGTAAATGTGCATGATTTACGTAGGATGGCAGGAAAAAGATGGAGAGAGGGGTGTTAAAAGGGGGGGTGTCAAAGGTGACCCCAAATGTTCTGGCAAGGGAAGTCTGCCCTTTACTGAAACAAGGGTAAGCCGTTGGGGGAAGACAGATCATGAACTCACTCGGCCATGAGCAATGTGTGGTGTCCACCGACAGACACCCTGTGGAGTGGGGTGCAGATGGGCATCTAAGTTCTCTTTAAGGGCAAGGTCTGAGCTGGAGGGATGCATTTCAGCTGTTTCGGGAGACAGATGTCAAGTCTGTGGATGGGTTTGGGCCACCAGAGGGTGGAGACCTGCATTCAGAGCCAGGGCTGAGGGAAAGCCAGCTGAGCAGGTGGGAGACCAATGGAAACGAGGAGGGATGCCCAGGGCCAGGCAGAGACAGCAGCCTACAAAGATCACTCAGCTGCGTCGTGCAGTGCAGACAGGCCGGGGCAATGATTACGGCTGCTGAGGTGAAGCTAGCATGTGGAAGCCACTGTGACCCAGAGAAGAGCAGTTCCCACTGGATGGCTGGGTCCATGTGGCTGGAACTGGCTTAGAGGGGACTGTGAGATGATGTAGGAGAAAAGGGGCTGGGATGGGGAAAGAAGATAGAGAGAAGAGCTGCCTCATTTTGGGGGGTGCTTTAGAGTCACTTTATTCTCTTTAGGAGAGAATGAACAGATTGTATGATCTGAATGGAGGGAAGTCCCTCCAAGTAGAAGCAGAGGAGGAGCAGTGGGTGTTATCCTGGAAGAGGAAGGGCAGGATCCAGGGCTTGGGCTAAGCAGAGCAAACAGGGCAGCAGTCCTGAAGTCCAGCATTGTTGTGCAAACAAAAAATAAAAGACCAATAGGTCAAAGGTACAGCACTTGCTGAGCCTGTGTGAAGCCTTAGGTTCATGCACTGAATGAATGAATGAATGAATGAATGAATGAATGGATTGAAGAGGAAGGGGCTGTCCCTAGGAAGCTGCAAGAGAAGCAGTGTCCTCAGAAAAAGCCAGGTCTCCGGGGGAGGGTGACAAACAAAGGAGCTTCATTGTGGGGAGGGTCCACAATGACAACTTGAAATGATGTCATTACAGGGGACAAGAAAAGAGCCTGGTGGGCCTCACTCAGAGGTCTGAAGAAAGCTGGGAAGGAGGGAACAGTAGATGTCCCCTCCTCAGGCTCCCTTCAAGGAGAGTTGCTGTCTCCTTAAAGAGACTTCCAGATGGGCAGAGGCTCTGTGTGTGTGTGTGTGTGTGTGTGTGTGTGTGTGTGTGTGTGTGTGTGTCTGCCCTACCTTCCCCCACACACACACCTATGGAGATTTTAGTGCTTTGAAGTGCTATTTTGTTGAGTGACTCATCCTACACCCTTGACTTTCAGTCAGGTATCTTTCTGTTCTAGAACACTATCACAAATTTCAGTTTAAATTTAGTCCCAAATTGGCCTGAGAAATCTCCCATCTCAGAGAGGCCCTGGGAGGTGGGGGCCGGGAACAGGGCGAGCATTGTGTGTGAGCAGATAGATGTTACTTGCTCAAGTGTGAAAAATTCTCAGTCTACAGCACATGCCTGCCAGAGATGAGAGCAGAGACCAAGGCCAGTCTCCAGGGATGGTACTGACCACTGTGGGAGCCAGTCCTGTTCCCTGGACGAGCTTAGCACCAATAAACAGACAGATCCTGCAGACACCTTGGGGTTTAGTCTCTCCTGTAGGAGGAGAGGAAGGTAAAGCCTCTGCTCCCCAGGGCTCCCCCTGGGGGGTGACCATCGCACTACAGCTCCTTCAGTCTTCTTTCCCACACAGAAAGCTCCACCACCCAAGGGACCGAGGCTCTTAATGCTGTGTGCATTGTGCCTGATACCCGGCTGGTCTTTCTACTGAGGTCAGCTACCTGACATTGAATTGACAGAGCCTTGTAAAAATCAATCAAGGTCTTTAGTCAGGTGCTAGGCTCAGAGAAGAGGAGACCCCCTCCCCCCCCCCCTGCACTCAGTATCGCAATTGCTCTGTGACATCTTGGTTTAGCAAAATGACAAGGAACAATGTCAGTTCTCGGTTCCCTTGGCCACGCACTGAATTGTTGTTTCCTTTCTAGATAAACTCAGCATTATTTTTGTCAAGCCCCAACGGATCCATTTTAATTGGAATTGGATAGAGTCTGTGGGTTAATTTGTCAGATCTTGTTTGTGACAATGGAAAATCTTCCTAATCAATGGCTCGCCTCTCATTATTACCTTTCTTATGCTGTCACTAAGATTTTACAGTTCTCATCACTTGGGTCCAGGCTGTTGTCTGTCTGGTCTATTCTGATCTATAAATAAGCTATTTACTTTGGATGTTTGGTACTAGCTCCTTATGGTCATGTGATCTTAACCATCTTTTTTTGGCTTGTGGCCTGGAGTGCAGCTATGGAAAACAGCCCTGTTCTCTATTATATGGTTGCGATCTTGAATGTCCCTCTGAGAGACTGGAGACATGGCTCAGCAGTTAAAGAGTATTTGCCTAAGGACCAAGGTGCCTAGAACCCACAGCAGATGGCTCACAACCTCCTGTAACTCTAATTCCAAGGGGACCTGATGCCCTCTTCTGGTGTCTGAGGGCACCATGTGAACATAGTGCATATACCAACAAGCAGACACATATGGACATTTAAATGAATATGAATTGTAAATCTTTTTAATTTTGAAATGTTCCCCATGAGTGTTTTGAAATTTTGGTCCTCAGTTTGGGATGTTATTTTAGAGGCTAGAGACCCCTTAGGAGGTGGGGCTTGGGTTATGGAAACAGGTCACTATGTTTCTGTTGAAGGCTCTGAAGTCGATACTCCCTTCAACCAACCACATTCTCTGCTGCCTGGTTGGTCACAGTATGAAGAGTCTCAGTTGTACCAGAGAGAGAGCCCCTCGAATCACCATGCCTTCCCCATCATGGTATAAGCTGAGAGTCCTTCAGTTGTTTCTGCTGGGTGTTTGGTCACAGGGATAAACATGGCACCATCCTTTAATGTCTATGCCTTGATATCTTACCTTCCTTGACCACACCCCTGGAGCATCAGAGTTAACACTGCTTCCTGTACTTTCTCAGTTTTGAATTTCCTGAAAGGAATGGTGTTGATTCTTCTTTTTATGGACATACTCTTCATTGTAGGAAGAAAATATCATTTTGTTCCTATTTACCGGGCCTTGCATAGTCACACACCAAGAAAAGGAGTTTAGGTCTTTTTCAAAGGCTCTTTCGGTATCTAGTAAGAAAATCAAGTGATTTATTTTTGGCCACCTTTGACTTTGATCATTATAGATATCCTAATAGACACTGAAACATACTTAGAGTCTGCGGCTATATTTTATGTGTGTCTGCATGTTTGTATGGTCATATGGGTGCACATATCCCTCAGCACATGTGTAGACATCAGAGGACAACTTTGGAGGTTGTCCCTCACACCTCACCTTGCTCGAGGCAGGCCTCTTGTTCACTGATGCCGCCCATGAGCATCTGGGGATTCTTCTGTCCCTACCTCCCATCTTGCCTGGAGAGAGATGGAATTGTAGATACATGCTACTGAGTCCAGCTTTCTACATGGATAGTTGGGATAGGAACCCAGATCCTCTCACTTGCACAGCAAATACTTTGTCTATGGAGCCATCTCTCTAGCCCAGTGTGTTCTTGAAATGCCAGCTAGATGTTACCAACTGTATTTATGATCCTGATTTGCATAGGACTGTGGTGGTTTGAGTAAAAACAGCACCCATAGGCTCAGGTATTTGATTACTTGGTCCAGATTGGTGTAACTGTTTGAGAAGAATAAGCCTTGTTGGAAGAAGTCTGTCACTGGGGGGTGGGCTTTGAGATTTCAAAAGCCCATGCCATCCCCAGTTAGCTCTCTCCCCCTCTACTTCCAACTCCTGTGTAAGATGTAAGCTCTAAGCTCCTCCTCCAAGCCCACACCTGTCTCTGCCTTGCTGCCTTGCTCCCCACCATGACCATAGACCCAACTTCTGAACTGTGAACCTCAAAGACTTTTCTTTGTTCTGTACATTACCTTGGTCATGGTCTTCATCCAAGCAATAGAAAAGTAACTAAGCCAAGGGCTGAGTGAGACAGTCACAACTTATTGATTTATATATCTGAGTCAGCTCTACAGACCCAAAGCTTCCTTTTAAATGATCCATTTCATTGAGGTCTTTGTTTTTATTACCCATAACTTAATACAGCTTTCTCGCACGCTCAAGCCCCTTTGTATTCTTTTTCTCCTGTTTTCAATTGATCAAACTTGCTGTTCTTACAACTAGGCAGCTCAAAGATTTGCTCATCGCTCTCTTGGCTTTCCAGGTGAGTTCTCTGTTCTACTTCTACCTCTGTGGACTCTTCTACTTCCTGTAGGTTTGATCTGTGGTTATCAGGCAGGTGGCTTTGAATAGGTGGAGATTTTTGCAACAGCACAAGCTCACTAATGCCTAGGTCCCAGGTAGTCCTAACTAAAACCCTGGTTTGTTCTAGAACTTTCTCAAACCACGCATCAGTCTCAGTTCTCTGGGCCTCTATACCCTCCTTACCCAAATTCTGTGCCTCTTGAACCCCATTTCTTCCTCTGCCCAATGTAAGGTGTGAGAAAGCTTCCTTTCCTATATGAACCAAATGGATGGAAGAAAAGCTTACATCTGTGTTCTTAAAAGCAATCCCTGCCCACATCTCAACTGGACCCACTCACCTCCTCCATCCTTGATGGTTGATCTGGGGCAGAACCATCTTTGATACTGCTATAGCCAGGGACTCTATCCCCAGAACTTTGAACAAAGAGACCCAAGGGGAGAGATGGCAGAGACATCTTGCTCTTGGGATTCCCCTCTTCCCTCCCAGAGGTCAGTCAGGGCAAGCCTTGGAACTTGAGCTGAGTTGTTAAGAAGAGTGTCTATGGTGGCTGGAGAGATGGCTCAGCGGTTAAGAGCACTGACTGCTCTTCCAAAGGTCCTGAGTTCAATTCCCAGCAACCACATAGTGGCTCACAACCACCTGTAATGATATCTGATGCCCCCTTCTGGTGTGTCTGAAGACAGCTACAGTGAACCCATAGAAATAGCATAAATACATCTTTAAAAAGAAGAAGAAGGAGGAGGAGGAGGAAAAGGAGGAGGAGGAGGAGGAGGAGGGATGTCTATGGCAACTGCAGATCCACTGCTCCTAATGACTCTAGAGTTTCTCCTTTGTCCTCTGTCCACTGAGCGTGGACCACCAGAGTGCTCCCTTACTCAGACTCCTCCTTGTAATAAACAAAGGAACTTCCAGATAGTGCTAAGAAATCGTAGTTATCCACTTCAAGAGGAATCCATCCACCAAAAAAAAAAAAAAAAAAAAAAAGGTGTGATTTGTTTAAAACTTGTTTATTTACATACACTCTCAAATTCTGTTTTACAGTATATAGAGTAAAATGTATTAATAAACATAAGCCCTCGTGAATGTGAGAAATGATGGTGTTTTTACTTCCAGGGACAGGAGAGACGATTCCCCCAAAATCTCCACTTCTCCAAGAGTCCCTCCCCATGGCCTGCTCTTGTAAGGGGCAGTGCCCTGTAGAATGTGCCGGAGTCTTGCCTACCTGTGGTCATCTAGCCAGTGGGTCAGGTTATATATATACCCAAGCTGAAACTCAACCACCAGGGGCCAGAGCTGAGTTGTTCCCCAGCCAAGGAGGACACAGCCTTCTTCCACATAGGTTCCAGAGCTTAGGGAGTGAAGGAATAAAAATGACCCACTGGAAAATCGATGGGCTTCCCCAGAGCTGTGATGTAATTAGCAGCCCTGCCAGTCAGTGCCCATAAGTGCTTCGTGAAGCATTTCCTGAAAGAAATTAAGGCCCTGTCCAATGGCTTTCCGATAACAGGAATAATACATCTGAATTTCACTCGTTCAGAGATTAATTTCAGCCGCTGGCTTCTCTTTACATCCTGCAGCTGAGCAGTGTTAAATATTTGGATGTCTTTCTGATCATATTGAGAACAAGGGTGGAAGCCATGAATTACGGGGTACGACACAGGTTGTGTTTATTACTAGTAATTCATTTTACAGCTTTTTTCCTCAGTGCTTGGGTTGTCAAAGATGATCACTGTAAACTGGTTCCACTGCCTCCAGAGTCGCCTCTCAGGTTCACCCTCTGGATCAAGGGTCTCGGGGGTTGACTACAGGCCCAAGAGCAGGTGTGGATTTGTTCTTACCAACACTGATTCTCACCCACAGTGCCACCAGTCATTCGTGTCTATCCAGAAACCCAGGCACAAGAACCTGGGGTGGCAGCCAGCCTTCGATGCCATGCTGAGGGCATCCCCCTGCCCAGAATCATTTGGCTGAAAAACGGCATGGATGTCTCAACCCAGATGTCCAAACAGCTCTCCCTCTTGGGTAAGATCTGCATGTAGGAAATGAGGGGCGAGATCATAGCTGAATCTGGCATGTTAAGAGGAAACAGGGATCCCCTGTTGATTGGCATACACAGCTCATGGGCATCTGAGAGGCAATTGGCCAGATTCCAGGTCACCCTCTACTTCAGCAGTGCTACCCCATCCTGGGTCTAGTCCCAAGAATGTTGGCTGCCTTCAGCCATACCCAATGACTATGGTTTTAGCTCAAGGCTCTTCAGAGATCCTGAGAGGATAGTGGGAGGGCACATGAAAGGATGTTTCCCCCTGAGAGTGCCACCCTTTGCACTCTCCCCTCTACAGCCAATGGAAGCGAACTTCACATCGGCAGTGTCCGCTATGAAGACACCGGAGCATATACCTGCATTGCCAAGAATGAAGTGGGTGTGGATGAAGATATCTCCTCACTCTTCATTGAGGACTCTGCTAGGAAGACATGTGAGTGCCCCATAGGCTCTGAGGTCCTCATTGAGCTGTATGTTAGGGGGACAAGGGGAATGCACTAACTCTCCAGGGCCACAGTCGCCAACCGGGAGCCTCTAAAGGCTGGGATAAATCTATTTCCTCTGTACACAAAGCTAGGTACAGATGGTGACCTTTTCAAGCAACCTACAAAGCTCTGGGAACATAGACAATAGAAGTCTCTGATCAGGACACAGAGGCCAAATAACCCAGCTCTGCTCTTGCCTCCTATGTGATGTACGACTAGAAACTCAGTCACAAAAGCCTTTGTGCCACCACGTGCTCCAGGTATTCTAGAAGCTCACAGGTGCAGATAGCAATCCCCTCTATACTTCCTTTGATCTGAATTTCCAGAAATGAACCTTTTACAAGTCTTAAATAACTAAGTTTTTTTTTTTTAATGTGTACCTGTGTGTGCTGGTTCACACACAGGCCAGAAGATGGGATCAGATCTCTTGAAGCTGGAGCTGCAGGTGGTTCTGAGCTGCCTGTTGTGGGATGCTGGGAACTGAACTCTGAGCCTCTGGAGTAACAGCATATGCTCTTAACTGGTAGGACATGTCTCCAGCCCCTTCAATAACTTTTTCATCACAGCATATTATAATTATTCTTTTGTATTGACAGTAGATGTGTATATGTGAAAAAAAGCATGAATGGAGTTTAGTACTCTCCGTGGTATAGGGAACTACCAGATGAAACTGGGAGTAGAGTGGCCTCTCCTCTGGGAATTATCACCCACCTCGTGGGCTAAGCATCTTCTCCCTTATAACCACTGCCTCCCCAGGTGGCCCTGCAGGTAGCAGTCACAGCATAGGTGGTGGTCAGTCCCTCCCCGTCTGTCAGACTCCAAGATTTGATCATTGAATGAGAGAATGTTCTTCCTTGGAGAGTCTTAACTAAAAATTAGCTTTCCTGGAAGACAGGAAACCGGGGAGAGAGGCTTCTTGTTCATCATTGCCCACAGAATCGGGGAGGCTGCTGGAATCCTAGGACTCCATTTCAAAGGTTCATTTAGAAAGAAAAAGCATTCTGAAATCTGAAGTATCCACATGGGTCCTGCACTGTGGACTGGTGTTGTTGCTGGGCCAATGAGTGATCCAGATTCGTCAAGCAACAAGTGGATTTTAGAATGTCCCTTAGTGGAATGAATCACAGCAGTGAAGGTTTGACAGCGTCCTTTTCTCTTTCTCTCCTGGGTTTCATGCTGCTGCTCTCCTGATTCTCGGCTGCCGCAGTGGCAAACATCTTGTGGCGGGAAGAAGGTACTGAGTATGGCTGTCCTGGGTCATGTCTGTTACATGTGTTCTCACTTCCCCGAGCTTCCCTGAGCCACCAGCTTTGCAGAGCCTATGTACCAAGGGGAAAGGGGACTCACAGTCAAACTCATGTGGCACACCTATGCACAGAGCCAGCTTAGTCTCCTGAGCTTTGGGCACTGAGCCTGACCCAGTCAGTACATGTGAGAGACAGAGACCCACAGCAGGGTTGTTGGCTGTAACCATTAGTGCATTCTCTGCTCCCCAGCTTGGTTGCCTCGACTGCAGAGCTTGTCTTCTGTGTGTTTTAAGCAGTGATATGCTGTTAGGCATGCTGTTAGGGTACTGCAGAGGGACTCATGTTTATATAGCAGAGACTCCTAAGGGAACACGAGTCTACTGGGGCTGCTGTGTACTGTAGGGACCAAAGGCACACTGAAGTCACCTTAGACTATAGGGCTGGTGGGTGCTGCTTTCAGAGTAAATGATGAAACACTGAACAAACCCCATCTCACCTCAGCAGTTAAATGCTTTGCCCTTCTCTGCTGATATTCAAGTCCTAGAGAGGCCAGAACACAGAAGCCAAGAGGAAGGGACCACGGGCCCCAGGACACTCTCAAATCTTAGTAGGAGAGAGGTGAGACCAGACAACAGCAGCAGAGGAAACTGGGAGCCTTTTGGAGCCTGGTAGTAGAAGCTAGATTTCAACAGAGCCTTCTAGAGGGCAGATCGGAAGGCTGCGTCTCCTATGAGGTTGGCTGTGTTGAATGAGTATTGACTCTCACTTTCCCATACTGACTGAGCATCATTGCTGCACTAAACTGGAAACGTAGCTGCATCTACAAACCCTGTGTGGGATCCATTAAGATGTCAATCTTGTGTTGGCTTTTCTCGTGATTGGCTTTCAAAGAAGCCCAGGGAGGCTTTGCCCAGAGTGGCTGTTTCAGCCCAAGGTTTGTAAGGTGGATCATTCATGACAGAGATGTTTTGGCATGGTGCCTAAGACACTGAGATTGCTGGGTGTGCTGCACTGAGGCATATGTATATAGTAGCCCCATATGATTCTCCAAGGGATAACTAGGATTGGCCATTGAGTGCAATGCTATGTGCTCCCTCCAGCCCAGGCATCTTTGACGGACTGGGTTGCAGCAGCAGGAACCCGTTTGCAAAGCTGGTGATAGGTTATGTTGGTTCCAAACCTTGGAAACTGACTGTCTACCCTCTCCACCAGGAAAGTACATTACACCTCTGCTATGCTGCTGTGCCTTGTGTGGCCCTACCACACAAAAAGCTCATGACTATGCTGTGTTCGTCCCTCCCAGGCCTCAGCGTGGGAAACATGTTCTATGTCTTCGCTGAGGATGGCATCGTTGTCATCCACCCTGTGGACTGTGAGGTCCAGAGACGCTTGAAACCTACAGAGAAGATCTTCATGAGTTATGTGAGTTTCTGTGGCCGAGGCAGCTTCTCTATCATGCATGGTCCAAATCCACAGGTCATGCTCCACATGTGTGCGTGCGTGTGTGTGTGTGTGTGTGTGTGTGTGTGTGTGTGTGTGTGTGTGTGCAAGTCTGGGTTCCTTCAGCTCTGTTCACATGACGGTGTGGTTCTAGGCTAAGGAAGGAGCGTGAGGCAGAGAGTTCTAGTTCTCCATACACCATCCAGCAGCTGTGAGGGCCAGGGTGTTGCCTGTGCCCTGGACTATTCAACCCTACCTGCCCTTGAGGGTTGGAGGTGAGGTAGTGTGGAGTCAATGACACAGACTTCAGGAGCAGGTGAGAAACACTGAAGCAAGCTCATCTGAACACGACTGCAAGCTCCTTTAATGCCCTCTACCCACACCCCATCGGTCCCAAGAAAATATCTCTTCTAAACAGCAGTTCCCGATTGGCTGGCATTGTCTGTGCCAGCAATCCTTGGTCTCTCAGGCAGTCCTCAATTAGGTTCTCCTGCAGGAGATGTCTTTGTAGCTGTACAGACCCTGGCATTTACATAGTGGTGGCCCCTCCATTTCTGCTACACCAGGGGACACTGGGTTCCTGGCTTCCAGAACTTCTTAGTCAAATAATAGAGACTGCAAGGTGAACAGGCAGCCCCTAGATAGGTGTTCTTGTGACCCTTAGGCATGGACACACATGAAGGAATGCCCAGAGTTACAGAGGTACTGCTACAAATGACACATAAAGCCAAGTATCAAGTGACAGTTGACAGGAGGGGGCAGCAGAGGAGATAACCACTGGGGAAGGCTCAGGGCGCCCTCCCTGCTCCATTCCCCTGGGTTCCTGCTCTGTTCTCTGACATCCCCTCAGGCTGCTGTCCCCGAACAGTTGCACCCTGACCCTGTTAGGCATGGGGTCATGGTCCTGCTTGCCAGAACTTAGCATCTTGTGATGCCAAGTAGCAAAGGCAATAGAGAGAAAAGAGTCTAGTCATGGGAGGCAGAGCACATGGCCCATCCTGGATGATCGAGTTTGAGGCACCTCTGAAAGAACCAAACAGACCTGAAAGGATGTTTCTGAGCTGAAGACAGAGATCTGGGCACCATCTGGTTGTGAGTGTTGTCAAAAGCTGAGGAATGGACAGTGGCATGGCTACTGACTGCAGTGGACAGACATCCAACAGAGGCCTGAGCCGTTAACCACTCAGGGGCAGGCTGACTAAGAGAAACCAGAGGACAGGGTTAGGACAGGGTAATGAGAAAATCCAAGAAAATATGCATCACAGAAGACACAGAAAACAATGTTCCTATCTTTAAAACATAAAATAAAAAGGACCATAATGAGGGGGGAGGAAAGCAGTGAGCTCCTAGTTTTGTATAGAATGAGGGAGATTGGAGAAAAAGAACTAAAAGTTGATTTTAGATATACAAGTTTAAGGTGCAAGAGACAGCATCTAAGAGTGGCGTGCACACAAGGGGCTTAACTAAAGATTGACACTTGGTAGCATGCTGTCCTTGCAAGCATGAAGGCTTGAGTTAGAGATCCTTGAGCCCACATTAGAAGGGGGCATGGCTGGAGAGATGGCTCAGTGATTAAGAGCACGTGTTGCTCTTACAGGAAACTCAGGTTCAGTTCCCAGCACCCACATGGTGGTTCACAACCATTATAAACTCTAGTTCCAGAGGCATCAGGCACACATGTAGTATACATACAAACATGCGAGCAAATCTTTTTTTTTTTTAAGCATATGTTTGTAATTCCAACCTAGGGGGACAGAGGCAGGCAAACTGTGATGTTCATTGGCCAGCTACCCTAGCCTACATGGTGAACTCTAAGCCACTGAAAACCCCTGTCCCAAAAATAGTAATAGACAAATAATAAGGCTGACAGCATTGGGGGAATGATATGGCCTCCACAGGCATGTGTGAATTTGTACACATATGAACACCTAGGAATTTGGGAGTAGCGAGTGTGCAGATGGTACCTAAAGCCATAGGTTTCAGTGAGGTCAACAAGGAACTAGACTTTACAGAAGAAATCCAAGAATGAGTCCAGGGCTATGCCACACAGAAAGATCTACAGACTGAGAACACGGTGACAGAGTGTTGACCTTGATGAGGAAGACAAAAAGGTCAAGTGAGAAATTTGTGGTGTGGCAGGGTCTGCATGCTGTCGTATGTATGAATCCCAAGGAGTTTGAGACAAGAAAAAAGGGGATCCAAGAGGGTCAATGGCTAGAGAGCCCAGGGATGTTTGAGTAGGGTTGAAGAACAGATACATGGCTGGCTGTCTCCTTACAGGAAGAAATCTGTCCTCGTGTGGAAGGAGATGCTACCCAGCCATGCCAGTGGGCCTCTGCAGTCAACGTCAGAAACCGGTACATCTACGTGGCCCAGCCAGCACTGAACAGGGTCCTTGTGGTCGACGTTCAAGCCCAGAAGGTCCTACAGGTAATAGCTCTTGGAAGAAGTGAGAAAGACTTGAAATCCTAGGGCAACGCCTGCTTTGTGCATGCTCCCCAACTCCTATAAGAAGAGCTTAGCCAGCTGTGGTGGTGCACGCTTTTAATCCCAGCACTTGGGAGGCAGAGGCAGGTGGATTTCTGAGTTCGAGGTCAGCCTGGTCTTCAAAGTGAGTTCCAGGACAACCAGGGCTATACAGAGAAACCCTGTCTCGAAAAAAAAAAAAAAAAAAAAGAAGAGCTTAGCCAAAGGAGACTTCTGTGCAGCTGTCTATCAGATATATATTACCGTGTGCCCAGCACAGTATACATGTTCAAAAACCAGCCATGAATGAATGCACTGGAGGCCACAGAATGGACTCTAGTCAGGGAGGCAGAACACAATGCAGAGTTTCCGGGCGCTGTAGGGAGCGAGAGCTGTGGAAAGCCAGGGTTAATGTGCCCAAGGAGCTCTAAGACTGCTTGAAATTGACTCTCCCTCTGGAACTGAGCAGAAGCTGAGATTGGAATGTCTCCTAAGACACCAAGGGTGGAAGCAGCATCTAGTGATGAGGGGAAGAGGTGGAGGCAGTGAGCTTAGGGATAAACAGGAGCTGGCCCCCAGAGAGCCTTTGAGGCCAGTGAGACTGTAGAATAAAATCAAGGTGAAAGAGAAAGTCACCAACAGATTTCTGAGCATCAATTAACACAGCTGCTGCCTTACAAATCGCAAGGAAGATAGAGCAGGGAGACGGCAGAGCTTGTCTCAGGCACAAGGTGGTGGCAGCTTCGGAGGACTGTGATGAGAAATTAGTGGATTTGCTTATTTTTAGTCACATGTATGTGCACATGAGCATCAGATCCCAGGTAGGTGGACTTACAGGCAGTCGTGAGCCACCTGATACAGGTACTAGGAACCCTAGCTTCAGTCTTCAGGAAAAGTAGCAGGCGCTCTTAACCACTGAGCCATCTCTCTAGCCCTCCTAAATCTCTTTCTGGCAGGTTGAATGTAAGGTTTGAGAAGAAAAGAAAGGAAGCACATGATTCACTTCCTGGTTAGCTTGAGCGTAGAATGGTTCTATGGTCTATAATCAATGACAGGTTAAATTAAATCCCAGCATCCACATGGTGGCTCACAACCATCCGTAATGAGATCTGATGATCTCTTCTGGTGCGTCTGAAGACAGCTACAGTGTACTTATATACAATAATGAATAGATCTTTTTAAAAAATTATGGCCCCAAAGACATTCTATGCCAGAAAACTGAATGTTACCTTATGTAGCAAAAGGGACAATGTAGGTATGGCTAAGGATTTTTCAAGTTAGAAGATCCTAGAAGATCCAGATGGACCCTGGCTGTAGTCACAAGTATTCTTGTAAGGGCGAGGCAGAGGATAATTTGACCACAAATGAAATCAAGGATGCAAGGATTAAAGATGCTTCATTTCAAGGCTGAGCATAGAGCATAGTACAGATAGAAAGGAGATTCAATTTGAAATGCTGTCAGGTATCTAGGTAGACACATCAAGTAAACAGGTCTGAAGTCAAAGGAAAGACAAGGCTGCAGCTGTCTGCTTGAGTGTCATCACCCTCAGGCCTGATTAAATCTAGAAAACTGGCTGAGATACCCCAGGGTATACAGATAAACAAGAGGGAAAGAATGGAGGCCTGAGGCTGTCCCATATCTAAAGATCAAGAGGCAAAGAGATGGACAGCCAAGAAAGACATCTGAGGAGGATCGGGCTGAGAGGTAGGAAGAAATCCTGGGCAGGTGGTATTCCAATAGGCAGAGATAGTCTCAAGAGGTACTCTCAGTGTTAGGCCATCTTGAGAACTGGCCCCTGGATTTCATCTTACCGCATCGTAGACCACTTTAGTTACAACTGCTAGGATGACAACAAGCATGGCCACCCTGGGGAAGGGGACTCAAGTCAGAATGACAGGGGAGAGAGAGTATGTGGTGGGGATATAGGCAACCGTATAGATGAGTTTCAATGCAAAACTACGAGTATAGAAATGAAGAAGGGGGTACCAAAGGAATGTTTTCAAAGACATTTATGTCCCCAGATTATGTATGCAAATGCTAATGGTAACAACTGTTCCCACACTCCTCCCGTGGGTCATCAAAGTCAGCGGGCTCCAATGTACATGGGTGGGGACACCAGCAGAAGCCAAAAGAATATCCCCCCACTGGGTGCAACTAAGCCACACAGGGACATTAGTTAGATTCCTTTTTTTGATATCTTTCCACTGAAACAAAAAGAAGATTCTCACCTGGTCAAAGGTAAGCATGAGATCAGATTGACCAGGCGCATATACACAGAAAGCCGCACTATACAATTGCCCACTGAAGGGCTGGGACTAGAAACTTAACCTGCAGCCAATCAGCAGAGCTTTCCTGCCCCTGAGTATAGAGAACAATTAGGACCACCAGAGTTGTGGGTTTCCCGGGTAGATGCAACAGGGTTTCGGTTTGCCTTTTTGTAACTGATTCCCATGATCAGAGAACGCACTGAATAATTTCCATCTCTTGAAGTATATACTAAAGCTTATTTTAAAACCGAACTCATGATCAACTTTGATAAATGTTTCATGTTTACTTTACGAGAACACGTACTCTGGTATGAGATGCACTATTTAATATGTGTCGGTTATGTCAACTTGATTCATCGTGCTGTTCAGATCTCCTTTCTTAGGTGATTTGTATTGTATGTTTAGTCTATCAACTGCTGGGGTGAGTTTTTAAAATCCACTCTGCTGTGGAGTTATCTACCTCTCAAAGTTCTATCATTTTTACCTTAGGATTATAGTCCCTTCCTAGAAGAAAGATTCCTTTTTCTTATGTCCCTTTTATCTCTGGTAATGCTATGAACCAGTTTTTTAATAATGCTAGTATAGCTAAATCCTATTTTAATTAGCATTCTCAGACCACAATTGTCCATCCTTTTACTTTTCAACCTTCCTATTCCTTATATTTAAGATGTTCTTTTATAACATTTAAATTTATCTAGTTTAATTAGCCTTTTAAAATATTTGGTCCATTTATATTTAATATAATTGATATAGTTAAGTGTTTCTACAACTTTACCTTTTATTTAGCCTGTTTATGTTGCTTTTCTCTCATTTTTGTTTCCTGTTAGCTTCAAGAAATACTTGTGTTCTATTTTTCTCCATTATTTATTGAAGATGTACTTGTGTTATTATCATCTTAATAACTACAACACACATCTTTATACTGGTACTATCACATGTAAA
This sequence comes from Mus musculus, assembly GCF_000001635.26. NCBI lineage: Eukaryota > Metazoa > Chordata > Mammalia > Rodentia > Muridae > Mus > Mus musculus. The sequence goes on from NC_000077.6 coordinate 53,171,567, forward strand.
TTGTTAACTTTTATCTTGGCTTCCTTTCTTGCTACAATTCTAAAAAAAAATAAGTAAATAACCCTGACAAAAGTACTTAGGGGAGAAAGGGTATGATTCTAGATCCATTGTTGCAAGGAAATCAAGTACAAAACAGCCAGTCACATTACATTGATAGTTAAGAGCAGAGAGCAATGAATTAGCAAATGCACCTAGTGCTTAGCTTACTTTCTCCACTCTTTTAAACAGTCCAGAATCCCCTGCCTAGAGAATGATGCCACCAACAATGGGCAGGACTTCCCGCCTCAGTTAATGCAGTCAAGATAATCCAACATAGACAAGCCCAGCTGCCCATCTCCCTAACTTATGTCAAATATGAAGTTCAACACTAGCCATCACACTGCATTTCTTCAATAATCACTAACTCCTTTAACCTTCTTCCTGCCTTTTATATTATTATAGTAATATACAAAATTAATTAGTATTTATATCCAGGCAATAACTGATATTTACCCATATATTTATCTTTCTAGTCCTCTTTAAAACTGAGGTATATGGTAGTTGTTTTGACAACATCTCACTCCATAAGCCAGGCTAGCCTTGAACTCACAGTCCTCCTGCCTCAGCCTCCGAAGTGCTGGAATGAGGTCATTTTTTTTATTAGCTCTTTTAGTGTTGCTGGAAACAGGTCTTGGTTTTGTTGGAAGTGAAAATATTCACTCTTTATTTCTGAATAACTCTAGATGACAGTTGTTTCCTTCAGCATTGTAAGATTCTATCTCCTTGCTTTGTTGCTAGGCCAACTGTATCTTCCCTGTCTCCTCCTCTGCATTCCTCTTTGTTTAGCATTTTAACTGCAATGTAAGGTTTCCAGAGGCTCTTGAGTTTGCATACTGAACATTTATTAGATAGGAAAATTCTCAACAATTATGTCTTTAAATACTCTGCTTCCTAGTGCTCAACTCTCTTCCTTAAGACCACCTATCCCTACCCTCACACCAATCCCCAACCCCATCTTTAAAATGTTTTGCCTTTCCATTGTATCACATGTCTCCTCCTGTTTCAATTCTGTATATTCTGCAATGTGTCCTTCAGTTTTACTAATCCTACATCTAATATAGGCTTGCCTGATCATCATCATCATCATCAGATAATTCATTTTACCTTCAAATTCTCTATTTAATTCCCAATTTCACATAAATTCTTAATTGTCTTCTTGTGGCCCTTCCTGTTACGATTTTGAATAGTAAGAAAAGATATCTGCCTCTTGAAATGCCTAGTGTTTATTTTAATCCAAACATTCTACATATTTTTTAAGTTGTAAAATCTGTAAAATAGCTGTCACCCATCAGAAAGACTTGCCCTTTCCTCTGCTAGGCAGAAGGAGTAGCAAGTTGATCACTTTAAAATCTCTCGAAGGCCAAGTCTGCTCTATCCACCCCCTAATCCTGAGGCTTTCGCTCAGGCTCTTCCTCCTGACAGACTTCAGTGCCTCAGCACAGTGAGACTATGGAAGAATCCCATTCTGAATTTAATCGACTTTTTGGCTCAGCTTTTCAGCGCCCTCCTTTACAGCACTGAGTAGGAGCATGAAATCTCACAAGAAGGCATTAAGCAGTAAGGGAAGACAATGGCTACTGTCTAAATGCCAAGGAAATTTTGCAGTGAAAAGGGCAGATAAACGGGACATGTTCGAGAGGGGGGACAGAAGAGAAGGAGCTTTAGAAAGATTAAGAATTGAGGTCCTCAGATGGTAGCTTCACTGTGGGATAGAAAACTCCAGGTGGAGCATGGCAGTGCCAAGGTGCCAAAGCCTTTGGTAATTTGGTATTAGTTCCTTGTCTTATTGCTATGACCAAATACCTGACCAGAAGCAACTGAAGAGAGAAAGGTATATTTTGACTAGAGGTTTGAGGGTCCCAGTCCACCACAGCCCAAAGAGTCTCCAGTGTGAAGGGGTTGGTCATACTGAATCCACCGTCAGAATGGAGAGAGATGACTATTAGCACTCAGAATGCTTTCTCTCTGGTTTCCCTTTTCAGTCAGTCTATGGAAGGTAACTCCCGCATAAGCCAACACTGACAGCCACCATAGTGAAAGCAGTAACCAGGAAGGCAGACATGCCAGCCTACCAGAGGAGACATCATTCTTGAAAATTAATTAGAGCCTCTCCTTGGGACTTCAGTGGGTGGGAGCTATCAGTTAGAACCAGAAAGTAAAGGGAGACTTTAATGAGAGTGGGGATGGAAGACGGAAAACATTCCAGCAGGGTGTGAGGGAGCAAAATTACAAACTCAGTTCTGCACTTTAAGGTGAGGTTATTAGAATTCGGTACCAGGGAAAGGCTATAGATGAGGCCAGTGGAGAAGCTCTGGGATGTGCCAACTCTTGTCAGGAAGAAGTGAAGAAGGACGTGGAGAAACAAGGAGGTCAAATGAAGTGTTTCTAAAAGAGAATGGTGACCATATAAAGTCCTATAATGCTAAGAGGAGGGTCATAAAGTGACCACTGAACTTTTGAGGGGGTCTAGGACTCCTCACCACAGTCATGGAAGATGAAAGGGTCAGGGTGGTGGCTTCATAGAGAGTTGTTTAGCAAAGTTTGGCCCAATGTGGACAGAGATGGTCATTGTTTTAAAATTTTTCTACCTGACTAGAAAGAAACTTCAGAAATTATGAGGCAAAAATTATGGTGATCAATGGAATGCAGGAAAGACATTGAACCCATGGAGAAAGTGGGTCTTTGAGCATACGTGATGGATAGTTTTATGTCCTCTGAGAGGCAGGAACCTCAACTGAGAAAATATCCCATAAAATGTCCTGTAACAAGCATGGAGGGCATTTTCTTAATTGGTGACCAATAGGGAAGGATCCAACCCATTATTGGTGGGTCCACCCCTGGGCTGAGTGGTCCTGGGTTCTATAAGAAGACAGGCTGAGCAAGCCAAAGGGAGCAAGCCAGTAAGCAGCACCCCTCCATGGCCTCTGCATCAGCTCCTGCCTCCTGGTTCCAACTCTGCTTGAGTACCTATCCTGACTTCCTCCAATGATGAACAGTGATGTGGGAGCATAAACTAAATAAACCCTTTCCTTCCCAAGATGCTTTGGCCAGGGTGTCTCATCACAGCACTAAGACAGGGCTCATCCATATGGATTTGAAGGCATCAAACTTGGTGGCCAAATGGACAGAAAGATGGCAAAGAAGGTAGAGAACCTGTGTAAGCAACTTCACTGAGTGTGGGGGTTATAAGGAAATCTGGGGTTTCATAGGCCAGGAGCACGATCATCAAGGAACAGTTTTGTAACATAAAACTACCCTGTGGGGCTAGAGAGATGGCTGAGCAGTAAGAGTGCTTGCTATTCCTGCATCAAAGCCGAGCTTGGTTCCCACCACCCACATTAGGTGGCTCAACCACCTGAGGGTCCAACTGCAGGGGAATCTAGAAAAAAACCCTTTTTTCTGTCCTCCTCAGTACCTGCACTCACATACAACATATATAGAATTTTTAATTTAAACAATAATCTACACCATAAAAAGGAGGATACAGCATTTTTGTAGTAGGACCTTGGATAAGTTATAGACTTGGTAGGTAGCAGACTCTCAGATGCTTCAATTCAAAAAGTGAGCATGCGCCTGCTAATACTGTAGCCTGAGTGTGTGCCTGCTGATGCTGTAGCCTGAGTGTGTGCTTGCTGATGCTGTAGCCTGAGTGTGTGCCTGCTGATGCTGTAGCCTGAGTGTGTGCTTGCTGATGCTGTAGCCTGAGTGTGTGCCTGCTGATGCTGTAGCCTGAGTGTGCTCCTGCTGATGCTGTAGCCTGAGTGTGCTCCTGCTGATGCTATAGCCTGAGTGTGTGCCTGCTGATGCTATAGCCTGAATGTGCGCCTGCTGATGCTGTAGCCTGAGTGTGTGCTTGCTGATGCTATAGCCTGAATGTGCGCCTGCTGATGCTGTAGCCTGAGTGTGTGCCTGCTGATGCTGTAGCCTGAGTGTGTGCCTGCTGATGCTGTAGCCTGAGTGTGTGCCTGCTGATGCTGTAGCCTGAGTGTGCTCCTGCTGATGCTGTAGCCTGAGTGTGTGCCTGCTGATGCTATAGCCTGAATGTGCGCCTGCTGATGCTGTAGCCTGAGTGTGTGCCTGCTGATGCTGTAGCCTGAGTGTGTGCCTGCTGATGCTGTAGCCTGAGTGTGCTCCTGCTGATGCTGTAGCCTGAGTGTGTGCCTGCTGATGCTATAGCCTGAATGTGCGCCTGCTGATGCTGTAGCCTGAGTGTGTGCCTGCTGATGCTGTAGCCTGAGTGTGTGCCTGCTGATGCTGTAGCCTGAGTGTGCTCCTGCTGATGCTGTAGCCTGAGTGTGTGCCTGCTGATGCTATAGCCTGAATGTGCGCCTGCTGATGCTGTAGCCTGAGTGTGTGCCTGCTGATGCTGTAGCCTGAGTGTGTGCCTGCTGATGCTGTAGCCTGAGTGTGTGCCTGCTGATGCTATAGCCTGAATGTGCGCCTGCTGATGCTATAGCCTGAATGTGCGCCTGCTGATGCTGTAGCCTGAGTGTGTGCCTGCTGATGCTGTAGCCTGAGTGTGTGCTTGCTGATGCTGTAGCCTGAGTGTGTGCCTGCTGATGCTGTAGCCTGAGTGTGTGCTTGCTGATGCTGTAGCCTGAGTGTGTGCCTGCTGATGCTGTAGCCTGAGTGTGCTCCTGCTGATGCTGTAGCCTGAGTGTGTGCCTGCTGATGCTGTAGCCTGAATGTGCTCCTGCTGATGTTGTAGCCTGAGTGTGTACCTGCTGATATTCTAGCCTGAGTGTGCACCTACTGATGTTGTAGCTTGAGTGTGTGCCTGCTGATGCTGTAGCCTGAGTGTGTGCCTGCTGGTGCTGTAGTCCAAGCCCAATGACTTCAACTGTTGGGTATGCAACAATGAGTAGAACAAAGGTAAGAGGTGGGTAGCAACAGGTGGTCTCAAAATCTACCTCAGGGTAGAAGTACCAACTTTACCAGAAGCCAAGAAGATGCTACGGGTCCAAGAGGCACCCAAGACTTCTAAGAAGAATAAAAAGAGACCCCTGGAGCTGGTTCTTGAGTAGAATTTGTAAAACCTCTATGCTATGTTTATTCTTTGCTCAAGTTAGACCTAGAATACTTTAGGTAAAATATAAACAAGAAAGTAAGTGCTTCAGAGAGACAACTCATTGTGTCCTTTTGCCCTCTAAGGACAAAAGCCATGAGAAATTTTGGTAATCAGGATTGTTGGCTAGGGCTCAAGGCCAACTTCCTAACTCCCCTTGTAAGATGATCACATACACAAAAGTCCAGACCATCTTGATGTGATGTAACCTCAGCAATGATCAACTTGTCACTGTTTTTCTTCAAGTCCATAGGTGTGGACCCTCTGCCAGTCAAGCTGTCCTATGACAAGTCACATGACCAAGTGTGGGTCCTGAGCTGGGGAGACATGCACAAGTCCCAACCAAGCCTACAGGTAGGTTGAGTTAAAGCTGATACTCAGTACAGGGTTCTGTTGCTATGACGTAATTGTCTCGTGTTTCTCTGGGTGGCCATCTGTCCAAACTGTTTCTTGAGACAAAAACAGGAGACAGTATTAGTAAAAATTTATCTGTAATCTAAGAATAAACTCTCAGTTGAAACACTTGTCTAGAGCAGATTGGCCCACAGGCATGTCGTTGGATATGTAGTCTTGATTGTTAATTGAAGTAGGAGGATCCAGCCCACTATGAGAGGCACCATCCCCTATACAAACAGTGCTGGGCTGTGTAAGAAAGCTAGCTAAGCTTGAGCCTATACCCAAGCCAGCAAGTAGTGACCTCCAAAGTTCATGCTTGGGTTTTGGCCCTGACTTCTTCAAGGATGGACTGTGACTTGGAAATGTGAGCTGAATAAATCCTTTCCTCCCCTAAGTTGCTTTAAGTCAGTGTTTTATCACAGCAACAGAAGAAAACTAAAATTAGCTTCCAAGCAATACACCCATTAGGCAATTCACAGTGTATCTTCAATCAGGAATACAACTGAAAACAATGTAAAATGGTCAAATTCTAATTTCCTGACAACTTAGTCCCTGCCTAGCCCCACCATACCAGATTCTCCAGAGTTGATAACTCTTGGGGTCAAACAGGATGAACCTCTGGAGTCCAGATGGTGAAAGGGAAGATAAGATTTTCTTCTTTTTGTAATGAACAAATCATCTAAAGAATAGGAGCCGGGTGTGGTGGCGCACGTCTTTAATCCCAGCACTTGGGAGGTAGAGGCAGGCAGATTTCTGAGTTCCAGGACAGCCAGGGCTATACAGAGAAACCCTGTCTTGAAAAAAAAAATAGTGTTAAAAGTCATGAATGTGGGCTCTTTCCATTTGTTTTCTGTTGCTATAACAAACTACCTGAAGCTGTGTGATTTAAAAAGGAAAAGATCTGTTTTCTCTCATGGTTGTATCTAAGATCAAGTGGCTCTATCTGGTCAGCTTCTAGTGGGAGACCATAGACAGAGGTGCTGCATCCCCTCATGGTGGACACATAGAAAGGGAAAGCAGATGTATGTGGAAGGGGCACATGTGCCAGCAAGTGAGAAGAAAAGGGCATGACGCTCCCCTTATAGCAGTCAATTCTTGTGAGAACTCACCCATCCTATAATTAATCCCTTTAGGAGAATACAAATTCACGAATGGAGCTCAAGAAGGTCCAACCAGCTCTCAACACTCTAACGCTGCAGTTATATGAGTCATGTGCCAACATGAGTTTGGTAGAAACACACTCTATTAAACCATCATTCTAACCGCAGCCCACATGCTTGAAAGCACAGAGAAAGCACTTAGGCTTAGTGTCACAGAGTGCAGTGCAGGGTCACAGACAGTTAAGTGATTTGCCCATGGCCATGGCCCCAGTCTGCATGGCTCTAACGCACCTCCTGAGAAGAGGCTAGGCTCTGCTGATCTGTGGGAATTCTCCCTACACCAGCTAGAGAAGCTTAACACTACCTGTCATTGGCTGTGCCTAGTCTTGTCTCTCTCCCCAGGGATCCACTAAGCCCTATGGGGAAAAAAGGTCATAAGGTTGTCTCCTTGGTTCTCCTGAAAAGCAATGCACAGAACCATGTGAATACAAGGGAGGACTTAACTCACTCCATGCACTGAATGATGTGGGCCTCTAGGGTTGAATGGTCTCTTAGAACCAACAAAAGTAAATGGAGGCAACTTGGCCTTCTCCACCCAGCCATTGCTGAGCCCAAGGGAAACAACAGGCCCAGGTCGGGTAAACCTGACAATCAAACAAAAGAGCTTATTAAAGGACCTCTGAGCCAAAATAAAGACCACTAAGAACAGAAAGTGAGCTTAGAGATCTGGGGCGGGGTGGGGGTGGGGGACTGCATTATTCCCTTTTCTCTGTAGCCAAACACCCTTTGAATCTCAGCCTTGAGGTTAGACCATCACAGCCCAGAAGACCGCACAGCAGGAGTACTCCTAGGTGAGGTAAAGGAAAGGGGCAGTTACCTGACATCTCCTGGGAATAGGATGCTGCCAGGGTACCAGAAACAAGGTCAGGCTTCGTGCTTCAAGGCCCTCCCTTCCTCCAGCAACCCACTTCCTCCAACGGTGCATCACCTGTGGATTGGGACATTGCACATCCAAAGCACAACAGAGCCAGACTTCCTGAAAATGCTTCTAAGAGAGGGGCTGCCAGAAAATTGGTCCTGTTTCAACTACAAAACATATACCACCGAGTATGATCTTCTGTGGTGCTGGGAATGGATGTCAGGGCTTTATGCATGCCAGGTAAACACACTACTGACAGTCACATCCCTAGCATATCCTTATCTTTAAAAAAAAAGGGGGGGGGCAGAAGCTGGAGAGATGGCTCCACAGTTAAGAGCATAGGCTGTTCTTCCAGAGGGCCTGGGTTTAATTCCCAGCATCTACATGGTGCACACATGGAGCACATGAGCAAGACTGGCTTTCCAGTTTAAAAACCACAGTGATTTAGAAAAAGAAAAATGCATTTCTAAGAAGCAACCTGAAAGAAAAAGAAAATCTTCCTAAAGGAATAACCTCTGAAGAGCTGGAGCTGTGGAACGGGATCTCTGAACATTCTGAGAAAGTTCACAGTCGGATTAGAAGCAAACATTAGATGCGCTAGGCGCCGTACTACTCACCTGTAATCCCAGCACTCAGGAGCTGAGGCAGAGGGATACCCATTCCAGGACAACCAGGGTAACATAGGCTATCAAAAAAAAAGAATGAAACAAATGTGGAAGATAATTGCTGAGTTAAAAGCTATAATCATGTAGATTCAAACCTAGGGCTGGAGAAAAGGCTTAGAAGGTAAGCGTGCTTGCCACACAAGCCTCAATGCCTGGGATTCATCCCCAGCAGCTGGGTAAACATGGAAGGAGAGAACTGACTCCACAAAGTTGTCCTCTGGCCCCCACACATGGGGAAAGAAGAGTGGAGAAAATGTTTGGGTGTGAATATCCCATTTCTCCAAATATTTCCTTTGTATGTGCATTGCTGTTTTATCTATGGGTATGTCTGTGTGAGGTTGTTGGACCCCCTAGAACTGGAGTTACAGACAGTGTGAGCCATGTGGCATGCATAAAGCCCTGGATTCCATCCCCAGCACCACAGAAAGTTATACACAGTGGTGCATGACTGTGGTCTCAGAACTCGGGCAGTACAGGCAAGAAGATCAGAAGTCCAAGGTCATCTTTGGCCCCACTATGAGTTTGAGGATAGCCTGGACTACATACATTCATTCATTCATACATACATACATACAGTGATTCTATAGGATTTAAAAAGAAAACCATTAGAAATAATTTGTTTTTAAGAAATATAAAGCCAAGTCTAGTGACACTGGCCTGTAATCATAGCTACTCTGGAAGTAAAGGAGAGAGGGTCACGAGCTCAAGGCCTGCATGAACAGTAAAGTGAGTTCAAAGCCAGCCTGGGCAACTTAGTCCTCACCTCAAGAAAGAACAAGGAGTGGGGCAAAGAGATAGCTCAGTCTGTAAAGTGCTTGTGTTACCAGCAGGGGGTCCTGACCCCCTAAAACCATAGAGGGGAAAGAAATGAATGTGGGGCCAGCAAGATGACTAAGTGAGAAAAGATATTTGTCACACAAGCCCAACCACTAAGCCCCATCCCTAGAACTCACAGTGGAAGGATAGAAACTGACCCCCCAAAAGTTGACCTCTGACCCTCACATTCACTCCTGCACACACACACACAGCTTTTTAAAGCTGTGTATGGGGTCTCTTGGGGAGACTGAAACAAGAGGATTCCTGAACTCTGTAGCCAGCCAACCCAGTCTACATAGCAAATTCCAGGTCCATTTAAGATAGTCTCAAAAATAAATAAAGGCGACTGTAGAGCTAAAGGAAGAGTCTGTGGTTAAGAGCACTGGCTGCTCTTGCAGAAGACCCAGATCCAGTACCCAACACCCACATGGCGGCTCACAACGATCCTTAAGTCCAGTTCCAGAGATCTGACATCCTCTTTTGACCTCTGCAGACACCAGGCATGCACACGGTGCACATTTATACAAGCAGGCAAACACTCACAGCACATAAAATAAATATTTAAAATATATTTCAATTTTTAAAATTTTAAATAAGGGTGGGTGGGACAACACCCAAGGTTGTCCTCTGGCCCGCATAAGCACATACATGCATTTTTGAGTTAAAGAGACTAGAATCTAACCCTGTGCTGGAATGCTTTCCTACATGTGAGTCCTAAATTCAGTATGCATTACCAAAAAGAGGGGAGAAAGGACATGAAAGAAATAAAAGGAGAGACCTTGAGGCTTGAAACAGTGGTAACAGTTGATCAAAGGGATGCTCGTGAGAGGGAATGTGAGTGCCCGGTGAGGTGCCTTCCAGTTGAAAAGCTATGGACGGCAGGAGAGACTTTCATGATGATGAATAGCTGTGTGCCCAACAATGTAACTAAATGCATAAAGCAGTGATTAAATATAATATAGCTTGATCAAAGATGGGCCTAGATTGTATATATCAGGGAAAGAAAATAACACATGAGAAAATCCATCAACACAGACAAGGAGCTGGACTTGATATATAGGAAACATTTCAGCTAGTAGAATTCTTTTACATGCATATAAATACAAAAAAAATTATACCATTAATCTAAGGAAAATGTCAAAGGTTTTGTAAAATTAGATGTTCTAGGCTATAATATCTGATAATCAGAAGGTAAGCTGAGTCCTGGAGAGAGGGCTTAGCATTTACGAGTCCTTGCCACGATTATAGAGGACCTGAGTTTGGTTCCCAGTATCTTCATCAGGGGGACTCACAACCACCCACAATCTGAACTCTGAGAGACTTGGTGACCTCTTCTAGCACCACACACACACACACACACACACACACACACACACACACACACACAAACATTTTTTAAAAGTGATCCTAGAAACAGTTGAAAAGCTATACATGGCCACATACACACTTATGACCGCAACTCTGGATGCTGAGACAGAAAGATTGGAAGTTCAAGGATAGCCTGGAATATATATAGTGAGACCCCTGTACCTCCAAAACACAGGCAATGAAAGAGACTGCAAGTGTGGGGCAAAGAGCGTGCTGTTAATGTTTGTAAAGCATTCAAAGCATCCTGCCATTCCTTCTGAATACTGGTTATTCAGGATTGGTTACATTTTTGCCCTGGCTATATGGAGATGAACCCATGTGTGAAGCTCACTCCCTCACTCTCCTCAGCAACCAGTGTTGACCGTAGGCATCACCAAGTCTGCCATGGCCTGACCCCAGGCCCAGCATTCTGTCACCTCTGTCTAGCCGCTACTTCTTGGCGGGTGGGCATTGTCCACCCAACTAAGAGATGCTCGACATTCTTGTCCCCGTCCCCCCCATCCATCCAGGTGGCACTTGGTACTACAGTGCCATCGCTGTATCTTTCCTGAGCTGAGCCCAGAGAACCAGAAGTCTTCAGATTTATCTTTGTAGCATCTGTGGGCTCAGCTGTGTGCTAGGACACAAGACTGGGGCAAGAAAAACTTCAGGGCTCCAAAAAAATAAAGTCGATCTACATGGGGTCACTGGCTCATGGTCCTGTGTCTGATGAAGCAACCTCTGAATACAGGGTGCCAGGGTGACGAAGCACATGTGACACTGACCGGCGACAGCCTGTAATTTTCTATCTCTATTATAAGCTGAAATGACAGGCCTGGCATCAAGCAGCGACTACACGCTGCCTTGGAATTCTCAGCCTCGTTTCCCAGAGTCTCTCTAAGACCCCATTTCTAATCCTTGTATTTTCTTAATGTCCAGTTCTATGAGCTTGTTCTCCCGTGGGCTTGTCAGGAAAGCATCATCCTGCCATTTGTTAAATAGAAAAATTACAGGAAAATACACTCCGTGCAACCTCAAAACCACTCAGAGAGTAGAAATCACAGCATGTATCCTTCTGCTCTTGCCTGTTGACATTCCCCCACCCCCAAGGCTAGCATGGCTAGCTAGTCCTGCCTGCACAGCCAGGCCAGCTGCTGTTTGTTTTGTCATGAAAGTGAAAGCCAGAAGGCAGTTCCTTTCCTAAAAGGCAAAAAAGCTCGGTGCTGCAAGCTGTGTTCTCAGCAGGCCCCATCAGAGACTGCCCTTGTCCTGTAGGCTGCCATGGGACTGCAGAAACCTGGGTCCTTTCTGCTACTGCCATGGCCGCAACATGAGTGTAAAAAATGTTTCTTCTTCCTAGCTGAGAGTTGAGGGTCTGCTTCCTGTCCCTAGTGCCCTTGAACTAAAATTGCCTGTGAGCCGGCTGAGCCACAGGGCACCGTAGATCTGCCTCTTTCTGGGCAGTGGCCTAGAACCTACAAGACCAGTGAGCATGTACAGAAGACAGGGCCTAGATTAGCCCTTAGCCAAGTGGCTTCACACAAGGCCCCCGATTTTGACTCATCTTGTCTAACCTCTCTTACTGTATAGTCTGTCTGAGTCAACATAACAGGGACACCTACCAGGGCATGGGCCCGTTTGCTTTCTGCCAAGTCTGCATGGCAGAAAGCATTACCTGTAGGGAAACAGAGGTATCCAGGCTCCAGTGTGTGCAAAGAATGAGGCCAACATCTTCTCGTTAGGGAGCAAGTCCCTTTGGCATAGCTAGAGTCACACTATAAGATGCCATTATGGTGTTAGTGACAGCCCTGTAGGATGCCTGCTTTCTCTCACCAATCCTGGAAGTCTCTACATTTTGAGAGCAACATAGGACAGAAATCCCCAGAAACTCATGCAAAGGTACCTAGCATTAACGAAAATAAATTCCAGATTAGGAAGATGGCTCAGAGTGCTTGTCATACAAGCATGAGGACCTGAGTTCAATCCCCAGAGCCCACATTTAAAAAAATAAATAAAGCCAGGCATGGTGATGCACACTCGTAATCGCAGTCCGAGAAGGCAGAGACTGGCAGGTCCTGCGGGCTTATGGCCAGCCAGCTTAGCCTACTCGATGAGTTACAGGTCACCGAGAGACCTTGGCTCAAACCCACAAAGTAGATGGGAACATGAGAAATGATACCCAAGGTTGACCTCTGCCCTCCAGTAGCATATGCATTCGCCCCACACAAACACACAAGAACACTAAATAAATATGTTAAATTCCGAGCGCATCAGGCCTTTGTCCATTCACTCTCCCTCTTTTGCTGAGATTGAGCAATAGCATGGAGGTCTACTGTTGGGAAAGAGCTGTCTCTGAACATGTTCCCATACTAGGAAAGCCCAGCGCCATTCCCTAGGTCCTCACCCCGCCCTCCTGGAGGCTGACAGAAAGCCCACTGCCGGGTCTGATGGAGGAGGGGGTGGACGGTCTGGGCTGTCTCTCCAGTCCCATCACTCCTTCATCCAGAAAAGACAGATTCCTGATCTTCATGTTCCCAAGTAGCCTTCACCCGGCTCCTGTCCCCTCCCTGAGACTAGGGCTTACCCACCATCTATCTGCCCCGGCAGCCTGTTGGTGGGGTCTATAGCTGAACACGTGCATGTCCAGATCTCCAGCCCCTTCCTGAAAAACACACACACACATGCACGCACACACACACAAGAACCCCTCTCTATGTTACAGGTGATCACAGAAGCCAGCACTGGCCAAGGCCAGCACCTCATCCGAACACCGTTTGCAGGAGTGGACAATTTCTTTATACCGCCAACAAATCTCATCATCAACCATATCAGGTAACTGGTCCACCACGCCTCTGCAGGCCATGCTCAGCCCCATTCTGCCTGGGCAGTCATGCCCAGGTCAGCACCAGGTCCCCCCTTGCCCTCCTAGTACTTCCTGCTCTGCCTTTGAATCGAAAACCACTCAGCAGACCCAGAGTCTTTAGAGACTGGCCACTCCCCTTCCTTCCTCATTTCATAGAGCACCCACAGGCTGTGCAAACTTCCCCTTTTGTGTCACTGAGACCCCCAGAGATCTCACTATGTATGCCTCTGTGAACTGACATCAGGTACTGTCTCCATGAAGAAATGGTTCGTTTTGCGTGCTGGTACCAGGGACCCAGAGAGAACAATAGGCTCCTAAGAACCTCTTCTCTGCAGAGCCTCAGAGCTGGAATGAGCCCCCACCCGGATGCTGGCATGGTGCAGACTCAGGCTCTGGATGCTTCTGAGTGGCTCTTAAGTTCGAGTTCCTTTTGAGAACACCGTTTTCTCCCTCTGCTTCTTTAAGGATGCTTTAAAGTCAATGCCTAGAGCATTTTGCCTGCTCTGGAGATGCCTGTTTTTTTTTTTTTCAGGAGGAAATGATAGACGCAGAGATGTCTCCTATTCTTCTGGTGCATTCGACACTGAAGGCCTCTATGAGCAAGGCTCTTGGGTGCAGGGTCTCTGGGGAAGTCCCACCTGGAGTCAAACCTTTCCATATTTGCAGGTTGTCTGCAACAGAACACCAAAAAGCTAGATGTGACCAAGTCTCATCTGTTTGAGCTCCCTCTCAGATCCAGTCTTCCCAGCTGCCCTGGGAACAGACAGGGATCTCATGGAAGTCCCTGACACTCAGAGAGACAAGCCTGTCCTAGGCTCAGTAGCCAAAGGGCATCAGAGCACCACCAGGCCACGTGACTTCTGAGGCCAAAGTTGCCCATTGCCCACATTCTAGATGGCAGAGGGGAGACCACGCTGTGCATTCATCCCCTCCCACTCTGCCTCCTCCCTCCCTCCCGACGTCAAGGCTGCAAACAGAAATTCTATCCTGTTTGACTGCATCTGTGTCTTCAAATTCCGACTTACCAGTCAGCCCAAGAACAGGCTGATTTATAAGATTGTGTCCTTATGACAGTAGGGCACGAGAGGTCTATCTCAGTCTTTTTCTCCATACCTACCCTGCAAGCCTAGATCCACACCCCAGCTAACACGAGCTAGGAAAGCCATCCAAAGGCACCCCTGCCCCAGAGACATGTATTAAGGGCCTTTCCCACTCCCAACTTCTGAAGATGAATGGCTTTTGCAAACATGCAAATCCACGAACGTTTAACCTCAACTGTTATGTGGCTGACGCGTGTAGCTAAGTGACTTCTGGACGCATTCCCTGCCAAATGATAGATCTTATTAATAGATGGCTACATGACTGAAGGGTTGGGAAGCCATCATTTAAAACAAATGACAGATGTCTCACCCCTCGCAGTGGCCTCCTGCTCTCTCACCACCCTCCCTATCATTCTCCTCCCAGGTTTGGCTTCATCTTCAACAAGACTGACCCTGCTGTCCACAAAGTTGACCTGGAGACTCTGATGGCACTGAAGACAATCAGCCTACGTCACTACGGCTGCATGCCTCAGGCCATGGCACACACCCACCTTGGTGGCTACTTCTTCGTGCAGTGTCAACAGGACACACCTACCTCCACCGGCCCACAGCTGCTCATTGACAGTGTCACAGACTCGGTGCTAGGCCCCAACAGTGATATCACAGGCACGCCCCACGTGTCCCCTGACGGACGCTTCATCGTCAGTGTCTCCAACAAGGGCCCCTGGCTGCACGTGCAGGAGGTCACAGTGCGGGGGGAAATCCAGACGCTATACGACCTAAAAATAAACCCAGGCATCTCCGACTTGGCATTCCAGCATTCCTTCACAGAAGGTAGTCAGTACAACGCCTATGCCACTCTCGACAAGGAGCCAGACCTGCTCTTCCTGGAGCTGTCCACTGGGAAGATGGGCAGGCTGAAGAACTTAAAGGAGCCACCCAGAGGGCCAGCCCCAACCTGGGGTGGACCCCGCAGAGTCCTGAGAGACAGCGGGCTCTTTGGACAGTACCTCCTCACACCAGCTCAAGAGTCACTGTTCCTGGTCAATGGGAGACAAAACGCCCTGAGGTGTGAGGTTTCAGGCATAAAGGGTGCGGCCACAGTGGTGTGGGTCGGGGAGGTATGAAAGTTGGTAAAGAACCACCCTCATCCTGACTCCGCAGCCCCAACCAGGCGCGCTGTACATTTTCACAGACAAAAACAAAAACAAAAATACAAAAAATACAAAAAAACAAAAAACAAACAAAAAAACAAGCCAAACCCTGTACTTCGCTTTGTGGTTCAACACTGATCTCTGTGCAAGTTCCCTAGTATAAGATATGTGCTGCAACCAAGATTGGGTGGTTTTCATCCAGAAGTATGATTTAATACCGTGAGCTATGATGAGAACACACACTGCTTGTGTGCAGGAAAGTCATCTCCGTGCCCGGTTGCACACCGTGTTGCCTGGGGGACACCACAGAACCGAGGGATCCTGCTGCCCAGGCTGACACTTCTGTCAGTTGCCTTCACGTAGTCATTATCATAACCTGCCCAGCCCCAGCCAGTCTGTGCCCTGGAGGATTGGCCTGAGCAGCAGGCTGTCCCTCTCAGCGAGCTAACATACCCTGCCTGCCAGGAACCTCACTTGAGCCATTAACTGATGCTGTTTGCTTGCTTTCCCATCTGAATGCTATCTCCATGAGGGAGAGCCTCTGAGACTTACTACACCTTGGGGGATGGGGAAATCACTCTCTTTATTTTGGAATTTTTTTTTATTAAAACTAGTTGGTTTTTTTTTTTTTTTTTTTAATAATCTCAGATGCTAGGAGGCAGATAGATGCTCTCCAAGGTCCTGATAAATTATTCCCATCCTTAGGCGAAGTCTCTGAAGAGAAAGGGTTCCAATCTTACATGAGCAGAAAACAAAATGATATCCAAGAAACAGAGGCACTCCACACCATTGTGTTGTTGACCATGTACAGCCCATACCACCATGGTAAAAATCTATGCGGGAACCCCAAGAGACCAAGCTGAGGTTTCACCATAGAAAGGTATTAAGGAAGCCTAACGTACCAGCAGAAGTCCAGACCCAGGGCAGACCAGGCTTGCCTGGCAAGGGATAGGCAGTCTCTGGGCTCAGTGCCAAAATCTAGAAGCCACGAGTGCCATCCATCCAGAGTCCTAAGGCTGTGTTTCTGCACAAGCAGTTGGCACTAATGCCTCAGCCACTGTCACCACACTGCAAGAGAGCCCTGTTCCCTAAGTGTTCTCATTCCCACACTCTAAGCTACACAGTCTCCAACTTGCAGAACCTACAAAGGACCGTGTCAGTCCCTCCTCTTCCTGCCTTCAGTATGCTCTCAAGCCATCAGGAAGAGGCACAACCCAGCCAGCTCTACAGGGACCACCTCTGTCCGAGCCCCTCAGCAAGGAGAGCCCCTACCCAGGTCTCCCCAAACACTCCTGTCCACTCCCATGTCAGTGGTCAAAATATGCCTGCTTTCTAGCTTGAATAATCATTCTGCAAACCCTACAGCATTAAGACAGTGGGTCTACCCCCACCCTTCAGCTACCTTAGCTACTTCATCTACCAACAATGGCCGTGACTTTGAAAACACAGACTGTACTTCATTCCTGCTTCCTGTGTAAGTACTCAATTGCCTGTGCCAGTTTACTGCCACTAGTCCAGCCTGCCCCACATCTCCTGTCTCTCAGTCCACTAAACAACTGTCCCTTACAGTCCCCAGTAGTTGTCTGTATATGTGCTATCATGTTTCAGATTTGGGTAACGACAAGACACATAGAGGTTGAAGATGCTGACCTCAGAGGCCTAATGGTCATCTTCACACCTGGGGTGGATGGTGACGTATTTTATCTGCCTCAGTATCTTGATATGATCCCCAGAGTCCTATGTTTTCATTAAAACCTTCCAATGTTTGTAATTTTTTTCCTTTTGAAAGAATAGTGCCTGCCTCTGGCAGAAGAATCCCTGAGCCTAAGAGGCAGAGCATCACCACACACACACACACATACACACACACATATCCCACCAAGGCCAGAGCATCATCTCTCCCCATCCCACCAAGACCAGAGTACCTATCCTCTTTGGATGCAGGATTCCAGAATCAAAGGCCAGTCTGTTCCACCAGACTGGATGAAAGCAGGGGTGCTACTTGGCCACTGTCTGTCTGTCTGTCTGTCTGTCTCTCTCTGTCTCTCTCTCTCCCTCTCTCTCTCCCTCTCTCTCTCTCTCTCTCTCTCTTTCTCTCTCCATATACCTGTAAGGCACCCACACATTTTTCTATTCTTCTGGTAGAATTGCCGGAGAAAGCCACCATATGTCTAGTGACCTGCATGCAGGACTTAGTTAAATTGAGAAATCACAAGTCTGAGACCTACTCTGATGTCAGTAGCTCAGCCCAGGGCACAGCCATAAAAGTGGAGTGGCTTCCTGTAGAGGAAGGCAGAGGACTACAGAGAAATCTTCCCCTCTCTTCATTGTGGGCCCAGAAGAGACTCCGGAATAGAGTTTAAATCCCAATAGTGGAAGGTGGTGACACAAGTGAGTCTCCTGCCACAAGCCCAGCCCAACGGGTTGTTCTGAGGAACACAAAGATCAACAGCTAACAGTTTACCCAGGGAGGATTGGTTTAACCAACAAAATCACCAGGAAAGCTATTTCTATAAACCCCATCTGTAATTCTTAACAGTCAACTAACATCATAAACACCCAGCCATTCTTTTCTTTCCAGAAAACAAACACAAATTCTCTGCATCTGTAGCTCCTGGTTTTCCTTCTGCCCCAAAGTCCTCTTTCTTAACATCCTACCCAGCCACCCATGAGTGCATGGAAGAGAGACTTCCTGCTTCTGAGTCTGTGACCCTCCTGTCTAAACAGACCAGAGGGTAGGCAACCCCCAATATGCTAAGGGAATCTCTTCAGTCCCCACATCACACAAATATCCTGCTGCCTTCCTGGATCCCGGGAGGAGGCTGGGAAAGGCCTGAAGTCATGGCTGGGATCAAATACTGATGCAGAGCTGCAGGTTCTTTGATGTGGAGAGAGAGAGTATCACCAGAGAAGTTCAGTCTCTCTGCTGCATACCCCACCACACACTGAGCTATCTCCCCCTCCACCTGCTCCTCTGTTGAGGAAAGGGCTCCCAACTGAAGGGGCTCACCCCAGGAAGGCAGCTCCCACCCCAAACAAAGCCAAGAGCAGCAGCTTGCTGCCATGAGGCATGGGAACTTCCGAATCTTTGTTCAGCTAAGCAGCCAGGAGTTGGCTTTGTACAGCCGCATCTTCTTGTTTGTCTGTTGACCAATAACCTGTGAACTAAGGGAGATCTCAGAACTGAGATGTGAAACAGATTCGCTCTGGATATATTTTTGTACCACGGGCTAAAGTGTAGTTGCTTCATTTCTTTTTCATGTGTTTCATCCGAGTACCACTGATGCTGAACCATCTCCTACCCTCCCAGAAGCCTCCTGGAGAATTGTCACCACTGCCCCTCCCCTCTGCACACCCACCAATCTACCTCACATCTTCCTCCCAGGCACCCAGCACCCCCAGAATGCCACCCCAGGAGGCCAAAGGTGACAGAAGACTACCGTAGCACGGACTCAGAAGTCCTCCACCAACCGCGCCCCGAGTCCCACTCCATGTGTGACCAGAACCCACTGGGACCGCACCTTGTTGTCCAGAATCACAGCCCAGACCCAAGCTCTCATCTCTACAGGCTTAGAAGCCGAAGACTAGGGAAAACACCTTCAGAGTGGCCAGAAAGACGGACCTTTGTCCAACAGTGACAGAGCTGGTGACATTTCATTTCAACCCCGTCTCATGCTAAGCAGCCCACGGGCTCCGACCTCCATCTGCTCCCGCTTCACTCACTATTCCTGGTTCCCTCCCTGAATCCCAAGGCCCCTGCTCCTGAGATCTCCTAGAATGGCCCTCATCCTTCAAGGAGCAACAACCCTCTACTGCACCAGCTTCATGCATCCTTTGCCCACAACGCTCCTTGCTTTGAGGATTCAAGTGAGAAGTTACTCACAGACCAGAAGTTACTCACAGACCACTTGCAACCAGGCCACGACAGAGACAAACTGGATTTCTTCAAGAACATCACTAACTGCCTTCATTGGGTTTTTACTCCACAACCACAGAGATGCTCAGTGGGACACTTAAAAGATCCAACAGGAGCAGGGCACACAGGGTGTGACCACAAGATGCCACATGGCTGGTGGAAGGCGACATACTTCCTGCTTACTGCTCTAGCTGGAGGACCTGTGTGTCTCGGCTGAGCCTGTGGACTTGGACATCAGCTCCCCAGCAGACGCCTAAAGATTATAAGTGAGCATCATCCTAGTCCTCCACAGTCTCCTTTGGCTCTTTGGGTATCTAATTACACTTTGAGGAAGTATCATTTAACCAAACACAATGGGAGAAATTATGGGATGTATAGGGAGAGAAGAAATGGACTTCAGAATTCGTAGTGAGGCTTTTTAGCAGGCACCAGCGCATTTAGAATGTTTTTGCATTTTATATGAAGTCACAATTGTGCACCTTTCTTTCCAAGCTCAACTTTACGACCAGTGACAGTCCATGTCCCATGGCTTACCCCCCCCACAGCTCCCACCAATCAAGGAGCATCTGCCTGCTACTGTCTCGGCATCATGTTGCCTCCACTCATGACGCCTTACTGCTTTAGGGTTCCAATGAAAAGTCACTCATGGCCTAGGGAACATGGCCCTACCCTAAACAACTCTAGAGAACCTGGCCTACACGCACAAAGCCTTGTGTATGAACTGACCCTCTACACCAAGCCTTGGTGTCATGTTGCTCTCCAAAGTTCACCTTCTAAGAAAGGGAAACCAGCCTTGAATGGCTGAGAGATGCAGGGCTCTCTAAACTCTAAATCCTTATCCACTGTTGAGCACACCATCTCTAGGGATGGGAGAGAAACAAGCCTATAGGAGGTCAGCCCCAGCCCACTGTGCCCCACGATGGTAGCGCCCCGTACTCACACCCTCCCTGCCTGCCTCCTCTGCCTTCCCTCCATAGCTCCCCATGTTCCCCAGTGATGCTGCCCTGCTTCCTGAAGGCTGTGTAAAAATAAATGACCCAAAGTGAAACTGGGCATGAAGTTTTGCTGGAGTGGTCGCACATTGTTTCACGCTATTGTGCTGCCAAATGACCCTCAAGTTGTGGATCCCCATACACCATCAAGAGAGTCATCCTCTCCCCCCACCTCAGAAAAACAAAAAAACCACCTTTGGATCTCTTACATTGAGGCAGGTTACATTCTTTTGAGCAGTTGTGTAGACTCCAAAATATATTTTCTGTAATCAGTATTTCTCAAAAGGCCACCTGTAATTATTAATACACATGTGAATTTTTCCTTATTTATAAGATATATATAAATTATTTTTAATACATCAACTTTAGTAGAAATTTGTACCAACCCAGTAACTGTATGTGGCATTTGAAATAAGTTTGTGTTTCTGTTGGTGTGTGACATTGTATTGAACACACGCTGCATTTACCGCACCACTTGGCAAAAGAAAAAAAGACTCACAGATTATCATAAGGGACGGTCATTGTCGATGCTCTTTTTCTGAGGATTTTACAATAAAACTTGAAAAAAATTATGTCTTTAGAACTAGTCTGTCTGCAGCTGTGGATGTGGGCATGCATGTGACCCCAGGCATGTGTGAGCCTTAAGCGTCTTTTCCAGCTTCTCCATCCTACGTGGTGACCTTAATACCTCCCCTACAGCACCAATTCCTGACGCGAGGACGTGAAGGACTAGGTTTCAGTGTGTGAATGTGGACGATGGGGAGACAAGCGTTTCTTTCAAAGCAGTGCTCAGCCAAGCTGACCTACACAGTAAGCTGCCACGGCAACAGAAGCTCCATAGTGCTGCTCTCTGCTGGACCTCGGACTGCCCCGACCTGGCCTCTTGCTAGGCACTGAAGTGGTGTGCATTTCCAGTGGTGTGACTAGCCAGGGGGAGATTGGCTATTATCATCTCTCTTTCTTTTAAGGGCTTTTTGTTAGTGTGTGTGTATGTATGTCTGTGTCTGTGTGTCTGTGTGTGTCCATGTGTATCTGTTTGTGACTGTGTGTACCTGTGTGTGTATGTGTGTATGTGTGTGTATGCATATGGGTGCTGATTCCCACAGAGGTCAGACAGAAGAAGGCAACAGATCTGCAGCTGTTGTTACGGGTGGGTGGGAGCCATTCCAATACCAGAGCTGAGAACTGAACTCTGGTCCTCTGCAAGAGCAGCAAAAGCTTTTAACTGCTGAGCCATTTCTTCAACTCTTCTTTTTTTTCAATTAACATATATTAATTATAAATAATGGGCTTTGCTACTATATATGTTATGTAAATGATATATTTTAATCATACTTACATCCTTCTACCCTTTCTGGTCCCCTCCTATTCCCACTGATCCTCTTTCTCTTCCCAATTAGACCTCATCCTTCTTTCATGTGGTGTGTGTGAGTGTCCCAGTGAGTTTCACTAGGATTGCTTACAGGATCGTGGGGGTAAGGGGTGTTTATAGGAGCATAGGCAATTCATCGGGAACTACACTACTGAAGAAAATGTCTCTTCCTCCATCAGCAACTATTAACTACCTATAGATCCTCAAAGAGGGGTGGAGTGAAGTGACCTTCTCCTTTCTCCACAAATAATCGCCATTTCAATTGAAGCAGAGGCTCAGAAGGACAGAACTGGCTCCAATTCAAGTCCATAGACCAATGGATGCTGATTCCTGTGCTCGACCCACACACAGCAAAGCCTGAGCCTCAGCTCCCCTAGCCTCCGCCTTCTGTATCTGCCTTATTAACATTCACCCACTGTTCCTGCCTTTGGTCCTACCCAAGCCTGCACTTACCACCACACAGGTGCAGCTCACTCCAAGATCTATCCATATATAACAGGACAGAACCTTGTGTCTCACCTTGCATCCCAAATGTCCACCCTGACCCAGCCAATGAGGCCACTCTGACAAAAAGTGTTTGAGCCTCATGTGCCCAGGTCCTCTGCCCTCAGTTTGCTTCCTCCCTTTGCCAGAACACTTTTGCAACTGCATCTATTCTCTGTTCAGCCATTGTTCTCCAAAACGTATCTCTGTAGCCAGGCCTAGTTGCAGAGAATGCCTACAGTCTAAAGGTGTGAAAGCTATGAAGAACTACAAGAGCCCCGGCTCATCCGTGGTGCTCACAGGGATGCTTTCTTGGGGATAAGTTTTGCATGGGGTGATCTGAAGTTAAATGTAAATGCCTAAGTGCAGAAGAGTGTGGGTCACAACTTGCCTGCTAATAAAAGCAGCAAAGCGTCTTTGGATCTATGAACTGTAGCATGGCTGTTCTTTACATCTAATATCCATTTATGAGTGAGTACAATATTTGCCTTTCTAAGTCTGAGCTTCCTCACTAAGGAAGATTTATTTTCTAATTCCATCCATTTGCCTGCAAATCTCAGGATGCTATTTTTTAACAGCTGACTAATACTCCAATTGTGTAAATGTACCACATTTTCTTTATCCACTCTTCAGTTGAAGGACATCTAGGTTGTTTCCAGTTCCTAGCTATTATGAGTAAAGCTACAATGAGCACAGCTGAGCAAGTGTTCTTGTGGTAGAGTAGAATGCCCTTTGGGTATATGCCCAGGAGTGGTATAGCTGAGTCTTGTGGTAGGTTCATTCCCATATTGATTTCCAAAGTGGCTGTACAAGCCTGTATTTCCACCAGCAATGGAGAAGTGTTCTCCTTACTCTACATCCTCATCAGCATAAGCTGTCACTTTCGTTTTTGATCTTAGCCATTCTGACAGGTATAAGATGGAATCTCAGTCATTTTGATTTACATTTCCCTGATGACTAAGGACATGGGGCTGGAAAGATGGTTCAGTGGTTAAGAGCACTGACTGCTCTTCTAAAGGTCCTGAGTTCAAATCCCAGCAACCACATTGTGGCTCACAACCATCTGTAACAAGATCTGACTCCCTCTTCTGGAGTATATGAAGACAGCTACAGTGTACTTACACATAAATAAATAAATCTTTAAAAAAAAAAAAGGTGCTGAACATTCATTTAAGTGCTTTTAGGCCATCTAAGATTCCTAAGTTGAGAATTCCCTGTCTAGATCTGGATATTGTTTTTTAACCAGCCTATTTGGTTTCTTGAATTCTTTATCTATTTTGGAAATTTCCCCTCTGTTGGACATGGGGTTGGTGAAGATCTTTTTCCCATTCTGTAGGCTGCCATTTTGTCCTATGATAGTGTCTTCTGCCTTACAGAAACTAGAGGCTTCATCCAGCAACTGATGGAAACAGATGCAGAGACCCACAGTCAAACATTAGGGGGAGCTTGGGGAATCCTGTGGTAGAGGAGGAGGAAGGATTGTAGGAGCCAGAGAGGTCAAGGACACCACAAGAAAACCCACAGAATCTGGGCTAATAGGGCTCACAGAGACTGAACTGACAACCAGCAGCCTGCATGGGATTGACCTAGGCCCTCTGCACAGATGTTACAGTTTTATAGCTTGGTCTTCTTGTGGGACTCCTAACAGTGGGAGCAGGGGCTGCCTGTATTTGGGACCTTCTCCTCCCATCAGGGTGTCTCATCCAACCTTAATACAAGGAGAAGTACCTAGTCTTAAAGAAATTTGATATGCCATATTTGGTTGATATCCATGAGAGGCCTGCCCTTTTCTGAAAAGAAACAGACGAGGAATGGATGTAGGGATGAGGTGAGGGGAGGGGCTTGGAGAAGAGAAGGGAGAGGAAACTGCGCTCAGATTATAATACATGAGAGAAAAGTTTTAATTTTTTTAAAGCAGCAAAAGCAATGAGTTCACATGAGAGAGAACAGCCAGAATGCTGTCCCCATAGACATGATGGCCCTATGAGATCTCTGCACGCAGTAAGCCAGAGGTTAGAAAAGCTAGAGTGCCATATTGCTATAGAAATTAGTGGCCAGCCTCTGGTCTCTGTGGTTGGAGCATCTTCCCTGCCAGGTGGTGCAGATGTCCTGGTTGAAAGTGAAAGACCCACTGAAAGAACCTAGTGGGGAAACCCCCACTCAATTCCCATCCGGCGTGCACCCAAGAATCTCGAACAGACGACCATCTTGATGTAAAAGCATGAGGTAGTTTAATGACGGAGCTCTGGGCCGACACATATCTCCCGCAGGAGACAGAGGTGTCGACCACATGGTGGAGCCATAATGGCGGAGCTCCGGGTCGAAATGTATCTCACGTAGGAGACAGTGGTTTCAACTCCAAGGTTTGGAAGCTAGGGGCTTTTATAGAAAAGAGGTGGGGGTGGGGAAGGAATTGGCGCGGTTTCACATGATTGGTTCATTTAAACATCAACAGACTGTCAGAAGGGCGGGAGATAGAGAGGCACTAGGCCAGTCAGGACATGTAACGACGGGCCTTCCCTGGGCATGTCCTGGCCCGTTCTGCTATGTTCTCAGCCCCAGGTTTCAAAGCTCACAAACAACTCTTTGAGCTATTTGACATAAATTACATGAATCACATGTCTCAAGTTTTATTTCCTTTCACCACAAAGTGAGGACATTCTGACTTAGGAAAGGCGACACCCCAAATCACTCACAAGAAACAGCCTTGATGCAAACCACAAGAGGACTTTCATTCCAGGTGTGCTCTGGGTCCCATGCTCATACACTACACAGGGGTAAAGGACCAGACCGTGGAGCCCCGAGTAGCTGGGGAAGGGGTATTTAAAGGAAAAAAAAAAAAGCACAACTCAAGGGTGTGGGGAGGGCGTTATTGGAAAATACCAAAAATACCAGTTAAGAGTCATGAGGAAGTGGAAAGATAATACCTGGTAATTGTGTGGTTATTTCTCAAGATAGTTTCTATGAGCCTCTAACAATAGCACCTTTGCATAGCAGGTTCCATGAAAGGTCAGGGTGACCTTCTTTTGAACAAACACTCCCTGAACCCAGGAAGCTGGTGGGTGAAGGAATGTAGTTATCTGTTTTATAATTAGCATTGAGTCACAAAGGTCACATTCTCAAGCCTGGGCCTAACTAAAGGCCTAGTCTTTTTGTTTTTATGTTACACTTTTTCAAAAGAAGGAAAGGGAAATGTGTTCAAGAATCTGCCTGTGTGCCCTGACCTGTGTCCATGACCCAGATGCCTGTGTACACAGTTGACCACCTATGCATAGCCTGGAGTTATTCTGTTTAGGAGGAGATCTCTGGGCAGCCACAAGAGGGTCTCTGGGGAAAGTCTCAGAGAGGGATCATTCCCTAGGCATGTTGGGAGAGGCTGCAAGATAGTTATGACAGGGATCCTGTCCTAGAAGTTGGGATAACATTTTTTTACATTGTGTGAAGGTACATCTCTGTATTTTCAATTGTTAATTCTGTACCAGCAAAGAACTAAATACGGGCAGGATATTGGTATTGTCATTCCTATGGCCCATCACCAGCCTCCTATTTGTAAATACTTGTCCTTCCACACCGGCTCAGATACCTGAAGGTCAGACAGCCCTCTGTGCCTAGAGGCAATCTAAAAACTGTATCATAGGTTGTCTTGCTGCTGATTGGATGTAATAATGATCTGACAGCCAATAGTTGGATAGGAAGTAGAAGGCAGAACTTGAGGGGGGGATGCTGGGAGAAGAAAACAGACATCAGAGATTTGGGAGCAGACATAAAGGGAAACAGATGGACCAGAGTGGAGCAGAAAGGTATAGAGCTAGCCATGAGGCAGGTCGTAGGCAAGATAATCGGATTAAGTTAGCTGAGCTAGCTAAGAAAGAGAACATTCTAGCAAAAGGTCTGAGCTTTAAACTATATGGAAGACTCCATGTCAATATTTATACCTCTGGGGTATCCAAGATAATCCCACTCTACATAAAGGCCTAGGACCTCGAACACCAGTGAAGTGCTTCTAGCTGGGTCTTTGGGAGCAGAATATAGGTGGGAAAGGACTATAAGCAACCCGGGGGTGGGGGGATGGTAGGAGTTTTTGTGGATCCCCAGAATTGGGAAAGGCAAAGATACTGTATTAGTCAGGGTTCTCTATAGAGTCACAGAACTTATAAAATGAATATATATATATTTATATTTGAGTGACTTACAGGTTGCAGCCCATCTAATCTGACAATAGCAAGCTGCGAATGGAAAGTCCAAAAATCTAGCAGTTGCTCAGTCCCACAAGACTAGGTGTCTCAGCTGGTCTTCTGTAGAAGCCAGAATCCTGAAGAAGTAGTTAGTGAAGGAACAGCTGTGCCACTAATCGAGAGCAAGCAAGTGATGAGCAAACAAATGCTTCCTTCCTCCATTGTCCTTAGAGCTTCCAGAAGAAGGTGTGCCTCTGTCGCCACAAGATCTATATCAAAAGCATGTGTCATCCCACCTAAAGACCTAGATCAAAAGCCTTTGTCTTCCCGACTCAACATCGAGATCGCAGGTATCCTTCCTCCATTTCACACATAGTCAAGTTGACAACCAAGGATGGCCATCACAGATACCCAGATACATGGATATCTAATATAGGACAATAGGGAACTATGGTTGCAGAAAAGTTGAGGGGACTAACACAGGGCTAGGTCCCAAGTTTCCCAAACTGCAGAAGGCCTGGAATCTGTAGAGGAAGACTTGCATTTTTTTTTTTGAAACAATGTCTCATCATGTAGCCCTGGTGAACCTGGGATTCACAGTTAATTCCAGCACACAGGTTGGAGGTAGAGGCAGGTGGATCTCTGTGAGTTCAAGACCAGCATGGTCTGTTTACATAGTAAGCTACAGACCAGCCAGGGACTTTGAGACTTTGTCTCAAAAAAAAAAAAAAAAAAGAGGCCAAAATTTCTTGATACAATAGTGGTCCTTTATGTCCAGATAGATAGCATCTTGATGTGTAAATGTCTGTGCAAGAAATCCTAGTATTTACTTACCTGCCACTTCTAGTCACAAGTCATCCTCACTGTATTCAGAGTTCATTTCTCCAACCAAGGTTTCTCACTAAGATGGAAGCCAGATACCAGTGTTGGTCACTGGGACCAATGGGACTGGGCAGTTCTGGGTGGTCCAAAAGAAGGGGATTCAAAACCATTGTGCCATAGATTCTTCCTCTGTATGCAATGGGCAGAATGTTACCCAACACAGACTACAGGAACACTCTATGGAACAAGTAAGAAAATGCAACTTATAAAGACCCTGATTAGCTGGAGAGAGAGCCTCCACCTTGGGCACACGCTGATCAAGCATTCAGGAAAGCCCAGAGAGCTAAATCAGAGCTTGCTGATGCTCCACTTGGCAACCATACTCATATTGTTTCAGGGCATAAGAAAATATATGCTGTATCTTCTCATTTTATAAAAACAAACAAAGCAAAAAAAAAAAAAACCCACACACAACAAACCACCAAGGAGAAGACATAAGCCACTATCTTAACCACTTCAGTTCTAGAATTATAAGCATGGATACACAGGATCTCACTGTGCTGAGTTTATAGCTGCAAGCAAGTCTATAATTAGTTCAAAAGAAACATGGGAGCAAGCTAAGGCCCAGAGGGTGTCACCAGTGACTTTTTCAACATTAATGGAAGCTACAAAACCAATTTTAACACAGACCCTTTCAACAAATACAAAAGGGAGAGAAAATCCCCAGCTCATTTTGTGATGCCAGAAATACTCTTTTAACCTAAACCCAACAAAACATCCCAAGAAAAGAGGAATAATCATAAGCCTATTACACTTAAAAAATACATGACAATATTCTGACGAAAATACCAACAAACTGAATCCAGCAATTTAGTACATTGTGACTAAGTCAGATTAATCCCTGAGTTGTAAAATGATTTAATATGGGGTGGGGTGGGGTGATTTGCCACATTATCAGACAAAAGGGAAAAAAGCATATGAGCATCTCAAGAGATGCAGAAAAGGTATTAACAAAATTTTAATTTTGTTCTCACAAGACCTAGACCAGCAGGTTGTTCTTCAGTAGCAGGGAAAAGGCGGGAGAAGAGAAAATAAAGAAGATAGGAAATCTGGGGTCAGGAGGTTTTACATAAGCTAAGTCTTATGCCAAACAAGCTTGTTAAGAAGTACAGCATCAGCAGGGCATGGTGGCGCATGCCTTTAATCCCAGCACTCGGGAGGCAGAGGCAGGCGGATTTCTGAGTTCAAGGCCAACCTGGTCTACAAAGTGAGTTACAGGACAGCCAAGGCTAAACAAAGAAACCCTGTCTCAAACCCTGCCCCCCCCCAAAAAGAAGTACAGCATCTTATATACAACTTCTATGTGAGAAATGAGACCGTGTCAGCCACAAGCTACCATACAACGGGATAAAGTCAGCAGGAAGCTAACCAAGCCACAAGGGAACAAAAGCTCTCTCCAGTGCACCACAGACTGAGCACTCAGCAGCCTTAGACTGATAACCACAGCCCCTTGGGGTGGGAAAATCAGAAGCCACCACTTCCAGGCCATTTCTGGCTCTGCCAAGAATAGTTCCTAGGAAGGAAGGAAGGAAGGAAGGAAGGAAGGAAGGAAGGAAGGAAGGAAGGAAGGAAGGAAAAAAGAGAGAGAGAAAGGGAAAGAGAAAAGAAAAGGAAAAAGAAAAAGGAAAGGAAGAGAGTTTGAAAACAGTATCCATCTTTTTACTGCCTCCAAGAAACATACCTCCCCATCAATGATAGATGTCACCTTATGGTAAGAAGCTGGGGAAAGTTATCCCAAACAAAGGGAACTAAAAACCAAACAGACATAATTATTCCAGTACCTGACAAATAGACTTCAAGCCAAAATGAATCAGAAAAAGTAAAGATGGGGCTGGAGAGATGGCTCAGTGGTTAAGATTACCAACTGCGTCAGAAGGCTGGCGAGCAGCTAGCATGGCAGATGAGGAGGAAGACCCCACCTTTGAGGAGGAGAATGAAGAAATTGGAGGAGGAGCGGAAGGTGGCCAGGGGAAGAGAAAGAGACTTTTCTCAAAAGAATTGCACTGTATGATGTATGGGTTTGGGGACGACCAGAATCCTTATACAGAGTCCGTGGACATTCTCGAAGACCTTGTCATAGAGTTCATCACTGAAATGACTCACAAGGCAATGTCGATTGGAAGACAAGGTCGAGTGCAAGTTGAAGATATTGTCTTCCTAATTCGAAAGGATCCAAGGAAGTTTGCTAGAGTTAAAGACTTACTAACTATGAATGAAGAATTGAAACGGGCTAGAAAAGCTTTTGACGAAGCCAACTATGGATCTTGACACCGTTCGTACTTCCTGAGATTTTGGTATTTTCTGTGGAAGCCATACATTGAAGTTGTTGTCTGCAGTAACATGATAGCTCGGTATGCAATGAAAGAGGTCTTCAACTCGAGCCTCCCGTTGCCTGTCTTTATCTGACCATATCTGAATTGCTTCCTGGCTTTAATAACTCCTAAGTTAAAGCATTGCAAACCATGTGGTTCCACCCGAAAGGGTGGAAGTAGTATGTATTCTTCTGGTAGACGTGTGTATTCCAAGCTGTATACCATTGCTGCATAGTATACAATCTGAACGTCCTTTGATTTTATAAATGGTGAGGCTGTGCTCTGTGTATCTCAAGGCTTTAGAGGACAGTGGTGGGGGAGTTATTAAAGAGAATGAGCTGGCTTGTGGGGGTTTTTAAGAAACGAAATTCTTGACTTAATAGATCATTTGTTTTTAATATTCTTTTCTAAAGAACACTTTTTTTTAAAAGAAACTAATATTTGCTAAGTGTTAGCAGTCCTCGTCTTCCTTGATGACTGTAAAGCTTCCAATACAAATGCCTCAGTAGTGGGAACGGCAGGGCTTATAGAGCCGATGCCAGCCCAGGTGTTTCTGGCTGTGCTCTAGTGACGGAAATGTAAGTACTTTCATTGTGAGAACGGAGAGTTGATTAAATCTGAATGTGGCTGTGCAAACCATTTTTGTGGTTCAGGCTTTGTGTGTAGTTCACTTACGGTATTAAATTATTATTCTGCTTAGCTTATAATAAGGATAATTGCATTTAAAGAGGTTACTGAATGTTACTCTGAAACTTACTGGTGCTTTTAACATCTAAATCAGTACTTGGGGAAATACTAGCTCTTTAATCTACTGATACAAGGAATAAAGAATGAGGAATTAAACACATCAAAAAAAAAAAAAAAAAAAAAAGATTACCAACTGCTCTTCCAGAGGTCCTGAGTTCAATTCCCAGCAACCACATGGTGGCTCACAACCATCTGTAATGAGATCTGATGCCCTCTTCTGGTGAGTCTAAAGACAGCTACAGTGTGCTCATATACATAAAGTAAAAATAAATCTTTTAAAAAAAGAAAAAGAAAGAAAGAAAAGAAGAAGTAAAGAGGGACTCTTTAAATTCATTAAAGGAAAAATCCACCAACTGGATATTATAATCCTAAACATACATACACCAAAAAAGAGAGGCACCTAGTTTTAAAAAAGAAATGATATTATATCTAAAACCATATGCCAAGGACCAGCCTCCGCTGGGAGAGGGGTTCCTGAGAGAAATGGTATTTGAGAGCAGCAAAATAATAGTAGTAGTAGTAGTAGTAATACTCAAAGCCAGTCTTGGGTACGAGCTGTGTGCTGCTTGAGACAGCTTTCTCTGGAGATCACCAGACTGCTCAAGTTTCACAGAACAAAGCCCAGTATTTAATTTACATATCAATCCAGTTATTTACTCCAGTTTTCCTTTTGATTATCCCAGGAATCAGCATTCCATTTCCCCAGCCCCATTATTCTTAGAAAAAGACAGCAAGCAAAAAATTTTAACATTACAAATGAATTCATTTGTATCATCTCCCTCCCTTTGAAAACACAGACAATAAGCGAGCAAGGTGTGATCACATCCTGAGATTACCATTCCCAACATACCTGGACCTAAACTAGCTCTGTCCCAGGCTGACCTTGAGCTCAGGAATCTGCTTTCTTTTGTATCTACCTGTTTTTGTATCTTTCTGACAAGCTGGCTCATAGCACACCTGCCTCTGTTCTTTAAGACCCATGAAGACCCTCATATAATTCATATTACATCCTTATATTTTTACAAAGTTAAGAAATCCTGTTTATATATTTTGAGCTCATGTTTTTAGAGTTCTTTCCCACAGCCTTAAGGATTGCCCTGAAGATCACAACATTTACCATTTTTGCTAAGGACATAGACACACCCTCACCTCTTTGACTCATGCTCTCTCTGATTATCATGGAGTCATTAACCTTGACATAGAGGACATTCCCCAATAACCTTGGCAGGCATTTTATATATATGCATGCCTCATGCCCAGCAACCATCAACACAGGAGGTAGAACCCACACCATGCTGGCTCTGTTCCAGGAATAGGAAAACATGCCACACCATCCCTTCCAAGCCATACAGGACGGCAACCATAGATTAACCACAACACAGTGATGGCAGTGACTTTGATTCTCCAGTTTGGGAGACATAGACCAATGGACAAGACATGTGAGGAAAAACTGAGCAGAAAACTCTGGAATAAAATAATATCACAGACCAAATGGACCTTACAGGTGTCTACAGAACATCCCATCCAAACAGTAATGTATACACATTCTTCTCAGTAACCCGTGGAACCTTCTCCAAAATCAACTGTATATTAGGGCACAAAGCAAGTCTCACCAAATACAGGAAACTGAAATAACATCTGCATTCTAGCTGATCACCATGGAATAAAGCTGGATTTCAGTAGCAATAGAAAATGTTCAAACTCATGAAATCTGAACAATGTTAACAGAGATCAAGGAAGAAATCAAGAAAGAAATGCAAAGCTTCGTAGAATTGAATAAAATTGAAAACATAGAATACCAAAGTGTTTACATCAAAAAAGTTGAGGTGTTTAGTAGCACACACCTTTCTTCTTGGCACTTGGGAGGCAGAGGAAGGAGGGTCCCTGAGAGTGCATAGCCACTATGATCTACATAGCAAGTTCCAGGCCAGCCAGGGATACATAGTTAAGTAATAATAATTGAAGACAGGTAAGATGATTCTGTTCAGCAGGTAAAGGATGTTATTTCGAATCCTGATGACCTGAGTTCAACTCCCAGAACTTGCATGGTAAAGGAGAACCAACTCCTGTTGGTTGTCCTCTAACCTCTACATATATGCTGTGCCACAAACACACACACACACACAACTTGAATTGTGACAGACATCAATCTAATAACTTAATGATGTGCCTGAAAACCTTGGAAAAGTAAGAACAAGCAATGCCCAAATAGTACATTAGGCAATATAATAAAAATCAGGGGGGCTAGAGAGATGGCTCAGTGGTTAAGAGCACTGACTGTTCTTCAGAAGGTCCTGAGTTCAAATCCTAGCACCCACATGATGGCTCACAGCCATCTGTAATGAGATCTGATGCCCTCTTCTGGAGTGTCTGAAGACACCTACAGTGTACTTACATATAATAAATAAATAAATCTTTAAAAAAAATAAAAATCAGGGATTAAATTAATGAAATAGAAACAAAAATAAATAAAAGAATCGAAGACAAAGAGTTGATTCTTCAAAAAGATTGCCTTAATCAGAAGAGAGTCTAAATTAACAGCGTTAGAGATGAAAGGAGACATAATAACACTGTAACACTGAGGAAATTCAGAACATCATAAAGTCGCACTCTAAGAATCATTATTCTACAACATGAAAATCAAAAGAAATGGATTAACTTTTCAATATACATGGCCTACCAAAATTTTAATTATAGACTATAGCTGATAATGTTATGAGAAATTTTAACACTGTTCTCTCAATAATTGTCTTGAACAAATGAAAATTTGTAAGGATATAGAAGACTTCAGCCACACAATATATAACCTTGGTAGACTTATATAGAACCTTGTATGTAAAAATTACAAAAGAAAAGAAAACTTTAAAATTCACATAAAACTAAAAAAAAAGTTGACAGTGGTAGTGCATGCCTTTAATCTCAGCACTGAGGAGGCAAAGGCAGGTGAGTTCACAGCCAGCCTGGTCTACAGAGTGAGTTTCAAGACAGCCAGGGCTAAACAGAGAAACTCTATCTCAAAACAAGAAAGAAAGAAAGAAAGAGAGAGAGAGAGAGAGAGAGAGAGAGAGAAGGAAAGAAAGAAAGAAAGAAAGAAAGAAAGAAAGAAAGAAAGAAAGAAAGAAAGAAAGAAAGAAGTAACTAAGAAAAAAAGAAAAACCTTAGTAACAACACTCTAAAAACTATTTTCTTTTTAGTTTATTTTTATTTTATGCACAATGATGTTTTGCCTGCACATTTATCTGTCTATGTAAAGGTGTTTGATTCCCTGGAATTAGAGATATAGACAGTTGTGAGATATCATGTAGGTGCCTGGATTCTGTGAAAGAACAGTCAGTACTCTTAATCACCAAGCCATCTCTCCAACCCCCTAAAAACTACTTTCAATAAATATCATAAAATCAAAATCATAGGACATGTTATCTGGCCACTATACAACAAAATAGAAATCATAAACAAAAAAAGGAAGCTTAAAAATACTCATAAACTCAAAGAATTAAATGTAAAATGTTAATTAACTCAAAAATCAGAGAAAGCATAATAAAAATGGAAAATGTGTTCTACAAAACTATTAGAGAACCTATTGCTAGAGTGTGTATTGCTGTGAATTCTTACTAGAGTGTGAATTGCTGTGACTTCAGACCTGAACAGAAAGCACTTGAGAGAGGAATTTGGTTCATGACTTCAAAGGTTTTCAGTCCATCATAGCAGGGCAGACATGGTGAAACAACTCAGTGTGTAGAGGTGGGACTGTGTGATGGAGGCTTGTCACATCATGACCAATCAAGACGCAGAGAGGAACAGGAAGTAATAGCTAGGTATAACTGTCAAAGGCCCACCCTGGGTGACCTACCTTTTAGTAGCCAATCTCTATCTCAAAAGATTTCACAGCCTTAAAAAGAGCATTCAAAACATGAGCCTGTGGTAAGCAGTTCAGATTCAAACTGTTACAGAGATAGAACTATAGATGGTCTCTTTATATAGAAATAGATAATATTTTATTAAATTATTAGATATTGATATTTATAGATATAATTATATATATTATTATATAGAAATTGCCTTTATTTGAATAAGGTTTGGGTGTTCTTTAAAGGCCAACTGTAATTGAAAGCTGGTCAATAAAAAGGTGCTATTGGCGTAGACCTTTAAAGAGTAGGGCCTAAAAGAAGGTCTTTATGTCATTAGAATTATGGGATATTTTGCAAGCAGCCTTTGAACTATACCTTTGAACTGTGAGCTAAAATCAATGTTCTCCCTTGAGTTGCTTTGGTGGAAGGGGGGATATTTTATCAAGAAGCAAGCTTGTTTCCTAGCAGAAATGACAACTCAGCACACATGTGCTGCTCTCACTGTGCCATTGAGCATGGGTCCCCCACAGAGCTGATATAGACAGCGTGCCCCTGAACCTCCAAGCTTGTGAAATAAATAAACCTTTTCTCTTCAAAAGTATCTGTTCTGCTTTCCTTTCTGTTGCTGTGGTAAGACACTTCAGCCAAACACAACATGGGAAGAAAGAGTTTATTTGGTTGAGAGGAGTCAGGACGAGAACAAAAGGCAGGAAGAGGGAAGCAGGAAGCAGAACCCATGAACGAACACTGCTTGCTGGCTCCATCTCTGGCTTGCCCTCAACCCCGTGACTGAAGAAGTTCCACTAACTTTTGTATATCGCTCAAGACCTACCTCCTGCCTAGGGATGATGCCACCACAGTAGGCTGGGGCCCCAGGCAGGGCCCTCTCGAAGATCAGCCCAAAGGCCAATCTAATGGAAGCAATTCCTCAGTGAAGAGCTCCCCTTTCCCAGGGTGACTATAGGCCTTATTGAGCTGACAGTTAAAGCTAATTAGGATAGCATCCCATGTCCAGGTTTTCTATACTCAGACAAAACATTACTAACGCAGAGCTATACATAATGACTTCATAATGTGTAAGAAATAAGAGGAAAATATGTGCATTAGAAAGGAAGTCTAGAGCTAGAAGGGTGGCTCAGTTGGTAGGGTGCCTGCCTGGCATACACGAGGCCCAGGGTTTGATTCCCACCATTGATATATTTTTTTTAAGGCATGGTAATACATGCCTGTGATCCCAGCACATGGGAAGTAGACGCTGAATGATGAGAAGTTCAAGCCATATGGAACGGTCAAGGCCAGCCTGGGCTACATGGGACCCTGTCAAAGAAATGCAGGAATGGAAGAGAGAGAGAAAGGTCTACATTAGAAAACAAAATTAAATATCCACATATCAGAAATCTAAACATTCAGCACAAGGAAAATAATTCAAAAAGAGCACGAGAGAAACCACTGGGAAAGAAGGCAAAAAATAAATATAATTTAAAAAGCATAAAAGAACCACGAACATTTAAAATGTACAAAAAAATTTTTAATTAAGAAAACAAAAACAAGAGCTCACTCTTTGTAAATGTGTAGAAAAGCAAATTTACAGCAAGACAGAGCGGGGGAAGAAAAAAAAATTAGGAGAGAAAAGACACCATTGTTACCACAGAGATAACACAGATTTTATTTTTAAGAAAAATAACAGATCACTTCATGTAACAACTTAAAGTAATTCCTACAAAAACTTAAATTAGACGAACTGTTTCCTAGCAGGGAAAAAATGGTTTGCTGAAAGGAACTCAAAAAAAATTTTTTTAAAAAGAAATGAAAACCCCAAATAAGCCTATAAAAGAAAGCAAATCAATAGTTAATCTGCACGCACAAACAGAAGCGAGGACAGGCTCAGGCAGTTTGAGAGGCAATTCTAATATCTTACACAGAATGTTCGGGAAAATAGGAAAGAAAGAGAGCTCAATTCACTTTAT
This sequence comes from Mus musculus, assembly GCF_000001635.26. Classification (NCBI taxonomy): domain Eukaryota; kingdom Metazoa; phylum Chordata; class Mammalia; order Rodentia; family Muridae; genus Mus; species Mus musculus. The sequence continues at coordinate 53,207,665 of NC_000077.6, forward strand.
AGCATTAGTAAACTCGGAGGCAAATGCCAGTGGAGAACAGTAAAAGACAAGAGAGTTATAAGCCAATCCCACTTATGGACAATTGGAAAATTCTAAATAAAATTTGAGCAAAGCAAGTCGTAGAAGGTCAGACTTTATGACCAGTATGAGTGCACCCCAGTAACTCATGACCAGTAAGAGTGTGCCCCAGTAACTCATGACCAGTAAGAGTGCGCCCCAGTAACTCATGACCAGTACGAGTGTGCCCCAGTAACTCATGGCCAGTAAGAGTGCGCCCCAGTAACTCATGACCAGTACGAGTGTGCCCTAGTAATTCAAGTGTAGATTAACCTCAAGAGACCCATGGATATAACTCACCACATTAACATAGTAGAAAAACTCTGGGGCTACCTCCATGAAACAGGAAAAGAACCCAACAAAATCCAGCACTCATTTGTCACTGGAAAACCTTCTTAATAAATCGAGAATAGAAAGGACGGGGTCAGAGAGATGGCTCTGTGATTAGGAATGCAGATTGCTTTTGCAGAAGACCTGAGTTCAGTTTCCAGCACCCACATTGGGTAGCTTACAATCACCTGTAACTTCCAGCCCTTGTGAATTTAATGCCCTCTTCTGGCCTCCACAGATACAGTCATGCATACATAAATACCATTTAAAATAATAAAATCTTCCTCTAAGTAGAATAGAAGGGAATTTCCTTAGAAATTACATCACATTGGAGAATCTGTATGAATGATCTTTGGTTTAGATTATTGGTTAAGAAACTGACTAGGAGCTGGACATGACAGTGCCCATCTTTAATCCCAGCACTCAGGAGGCAGAGGTAAGAAGATCTCTGTGCATTTGAGGCCAGCCTGGTCTACAGAATGATTTCCAGGACAGCCAGGGCTACACAGAAACCCTGTCTCCAATTTAAAAAAAAAAAAAAAAAAAGGTGAGGGTGGGGCGTGATTTTTTATTTTGTCTTGTTGTGTGTTGTCTTAGGGTTTTACTACTGTAAACAGGCACCATGGCCAAGGCAAGTCTTATAAAAGACAACATTTAATTGGGACTGGCTTACAGGTTCAGAGGTTCAGTCCATTATCATCAAGGCAAGAGCATAGCAGCATCCAGGCAGGCACAGTGCAGGCAGAGCTGAGAGTTCAACACCTTCATCTGAAGGCTACTAGTGGAAGATTTGATTCCAGACAGCTAGGAGTAGGGTCTTAGAGCCCATGCCCACAGTGACACACCTCCAACAAGGCCACACCTCCAGCTAGTGCCACTCCCTGGGCCAAGCATAATCAAACCATGATACACATTATTTAATTGATATCCCTGGAAGGTCTGCTCCTTTTTGAAGGGAAACCAAGGAGTTGTGGATCTGGGAGAAAGGGGAGGTGGATGAGATGATGGGGAAACTAGGAAGAGTGAAGGAAGGAGAAGAACTGTGGTCGGGATGCATGAACAAAGAATAAAAATAAGAAAATTTAAAAAAAAAAAAAAAAACCCTGACTGGAGCAGAAGTACCTCACAGAACCAGCCTGGTGACATTTAATCAACACTACTGGCCAAGCATTGGGTTGTAGCACCCTTAACTGTTAACTGTTTTGTACGTGCCTGGTTTATGAAAGGGTCTCTCATAGCCCAGGTTGGCTTCACACTTTCTATGTAGCCAAGGGTAGCCTTGACCTCCTGATCCTCCTGCCTTCCCCTCCTAGTGCTGGGATTGCAAGCATATACCACTGAGCTGGGCTTGAGTAGAAATTCCTACAAGGCTTTATCCTTCCCCTGTGGTCACCTGTTGGTGACAGAGAGAGACTTGAAGTTGTCTTTTAACTTTTCTCAGGCAACCAAGTAATGCATGTATTAGCTACTTTGTCATCGCTGTGACAGAGCACCATGGGCAGCATGTTTTGAAATCTAAGGGAGCAAGGAATGCACTTGTTTTGTTTGTTTATCATAGACACTAAGATTGAGACCTTTGCAGCAGGTGATATTATCTTAGCTGGTAGATTAACTAAAGCAGGCGCCACACTGAGGTGCGATGGTGAGCATGCTCCCTTTGCTGTTGTCTTAGTCTGCCTTCTCTTGCTGTGACAAAACCCCATGACCAAAAATAATGTGGAGAGGAAAGGACTTATTTGGTTTATAGGAGAAGCCAAGGCAGGAACTCAAAGCAGGAACCTGGAGGCAGAAGCTGAGGCAGAGACCATGGAGGAACACTGGTTACTAGCTTGTTCCCCATGGGAGGAAAAGGCAGGAAGATCTCTGAGTTCAAGACAGAGCGAGTTCCAGACAGGCCAGGGCTACACAGAGAAACCCTGTCTCAAAAAGTAAAATAAAATAAAATAAAATAAAAATAGATAAAGTTATGCCAGGCATGGTATATACCTTTAATCCCAGCATTCAAGAGTCAGAGACAGACACATCTCTATGAGTTCCAGGATAGCCAGGACTACCTAGAGAGATGCTGCCCAGATAGATAGATAGATAGATAGATAGATAGATAGATAGATAGATAGATAGGCAGGCAGACAGACAGACAGACAGACAGACAGACAGACAGACAGACAGATAGATTGAGACATAGATACATAGAGACATACATACATAGATACATGGATGGATGGATGGATGGATGGATGGATGGATGGATGGAGCCAGCCAGACAGATAGATATAGATATATAGATATATAGATATAGATTACAAATGTCACTATTTATAGGAGCTGTAAGTATGTTGGAAATCTAAGATTTTCTAAAAATATATTAGTAAGATGCCATCAGAGTTTAGTCTAGTGATTCTCAGTCTGTGGGCTGTGGCCCCTTTAGCCAACCTCTGTCTCCAAGATATTTTCATGACAATTTACAACACCAGCAAAATTACAGTTATGAAGTAGCCATGAAATAACTTTATGGCTGGAGGTCAGCACAACATGAGGAATTAAAGGGTCACAGCATTAGGAAGGTTGAGAACCACTGGTTTAACAATTTTGACAATAAAAAATTCATCTTTGATCTGACATAAAAGCAACACATTTTTTAAAATGTCATTTTCAAGGTGGCACACACCTGTCATCCTAGCACTTGGATCCCCAGAACCCACATAAGAGTAGAAGAAAAGAATTAACTCCACCAAGTTCCACCAAGTTCTCTGGTGTTCCACTTGAGCCGTGTGGTCCATGTATGCATGTGAGCACACACATTAATAAAGTCCTAAAAACTTAAGAAGAAAGAGAAAGTCCGATAAAAAAAGGGAGGCCTGGTAACTGAGAAACAAAGGAAAGATCCCCCAGCCTCAACCAGAGGAAAATGCTACTTAAATGTAACACAATGTCGCTTGCATGAGAATCGTGGTAATTAACGAGTCCAGTAACACCCAGTGCCTGTGGCTTCCAGAGAAAGTGCAAATTGGGCCACCACTTTGGAGAGCAATTTGGTAAAATCTAATTAAGTGAAAGATCGCTTCACGCTTCAATCAAATAGCTCTGCTTCTAAATACAGACCCCACAAAACTGATAGCGTGCGTTCACAAAGAAACACTTAAATGATGTTCAGAGCGGGGCTGGAGAGGCAGCACAGGGTTTCTGAGCACTCACTGCTCTTCCAGCAGAGGACCTGAGCACAGATCCTCTTCTGGCCTCTGCTGGCACCCACATGCATGTGTGTGTTCATGCGTGCGCGCATACACACACACACACACAGAGAGAGAGAGAGAGATTGAGAGAGAGAGAGAGAGAGAGAGAGAGAGAGAGAGAGAGAGAGAGAGATTGAGAAAGAGAGATATTAGTAATAAGGTCAGCAGGAGCTTTGTGGAAAAAGCCTGCCTCAGTCAATCTCAGCACTTGAGAGGCAGAGGTAGATGGATGTCTGTGAGTTTGAGGCCAGCTTGGTCTACCAAGTGAGTTCCAGGACAGCCAGGGCTACACAGAGAAACCCTGTCTCGAAAAAAACAAAAATAATAATAATAATAATAAGATGGCTTGGACTTTCCATTGCTCTGATAAAACACCATGACCAAAAGCAACTGGATTTTATTTCAGCTTGCTGTTCCACAGCACAGTCCAACACTGAGAGACGGCAGGGTAGGAATTCAAATGGATCAGGAACCTGGAGCCAGGAGCTGGTACAGAGGCTGTGGATCAGTGCTGTTTACCAGCTTGCTCTTCATGGCTTGCTCATCTGCTTTTTTACAACCTCCAGGACCAGCAGCCCAGGAGTGGCACTGCCCACAATGAAATGAACCCTTCCACATCAATCATCAGCCAAGAATGTGCACCACAGGCTTGTCCATAGGCCAACTGCGTTAGGTGATTGTCTTAGTCGGGGTTTCTATTCCTGCACAAAACATCATGACCAAAAAGCAAGTTGGAGAAGAAAGGATGTATTTAGCTTGCACTTCCATTTTGTTGTTCATCACCAAAGGAAGTCAGGACTGGAACTCAAGCAGGTCAGGAAGCAGGAGCTGATGCAGAGGCCATGGAGGGATGTTACTTACTGGCTTGCTCAGCTTGCTTTCTTATAGAACCCAAGACACCAGCCCAGGGATGGCACCACCCACAATGGGTCCTCCCACCCTTGATCACTAATTGAGAAAATGCCTTACAGCTGGATCTCATGGAGGCATTTCCTCAAGGGAGGCTCCTTTCTGTGATAACTCCAGCTTGTGTCAAGTTGACACACAGAACTAGCCAGTACAGTGGTTTTCTCAATTGAAGTTTCTTCTTCCAAAAATGATTCTATTATGTGTCAAGCTGATACAAAACTAACCAGCACCATGGGTAAAGACACTTGCCACCAAGCCTAGCAACCTAAGTTGGACCGCCTAGGTCCCACAGGGGGGAGGAGAGAACTACTCATACAAGTTGTCTCTTGACCTCTCCATGTGCATCATGGTACATATGCGCATACACAATAAATAAATGTGCATAAGCATTGTTAAACTTTTGAAGTATTCCAGGACACATTGCCGTTACTACATTCATATGTAATGAAAGCACAAAAATACAGAGGGTAACAGCCAAAAGAAGTTATTTTAATGGTTAAATCAGGAAGGGGAATAAGAGACTGCTGTGAAGTAGGGAACCATGAGAAGATGAGACTGTATTCACAATATAGTTTCTATTACCTATAGTCTAAAATAAAATTGATCTACAAAAATCTAAATAAACAAAAATAAATCAGTTCAGATAAACATGGTGTTGACATCCAATGAGCAGAGGAGAGATGGGCAAATGATGATCTTTTCCTCTGTCAATCACACATCCTGCACTTTTCTGTGTATGTCAGTGCGTGTAGATGCACAAGAGTGCAGTGCTCACAGAGGCCAGGAGAGGAAGCCAAATTTCCCAAGGCTGGAGTTCTATGCATCTGTGAGCCACCAGACACAAGTGCTGGGACCAAACTCCAGTTCTCTGAAAGAGCAGCAAGTAGTCTTAACCACTAAGTACCAGTGGACCAAATTTTCAATTAGATCAAACTGTATGTAATTTTAAGACTCTTCAGAGAATTCCAACCTTTGAACTCGACTACACGTCCTATTTTAAACCAATTAACTCACTGCTATTCTTTTTATTAAAATTCAAATAAAACAGTGCATCCCACAAATTCTAATAATCTATCCCTGTATTTAAACATAGCTCTGGGTGGTGGGTATAATTTTCTAATCTTTTTTAATAAACAAGAATTTGTTTCAGACATCCAAATTAGAAAAGTGAAGTTTTCTCAGTTTACAGAGTATATAATAACTTTATGTAGAGCCTTGAAAATTCCATAAAAAGACTTGTTAATACTTTATCAGAGCCAGACACAATGGCACATGTCATTAATCCACCAGGCAAAGATGGGGGATCTGTGAGTTCATCTCCAGCCTCGATTACACAGCTGACATAAAGAGACAGAGACAGAAAGACACAGGATTTGTCCTAGGGAACGTGGATGGTCATATGTAAAAGAATAAAGTTGAATTGGTACCTAACATCATATGCAGAAACTAATTCAAGGCATATCAAATATTTAATTATAAAGGCTAAAAAAACCAGAAAACCCTTAGCAAAGTTTTACTCAAAACTTATTATAACCAGGTGATGGTGGTACACTGCTTTAATCCTAGCAACTCAGGAGGCAGAGGCAGGTGGATCTCTGAGTTCAAGGCCACCCTGGTCTATAGAAAGAGTTCCAGGACAGCCAGGGCTACACAGAGAAACTATGTCTCAAATCAAACCAAACAAACAAAAAATAGACCTGTGTGTGTCTGTGTGTATATGTCTGTGTGTCTGTGTCTGTGTATCTGTGTGTGTGTATGTGTGTGTGTGTGTGTATTCTCTTCCAAGAGCACTGCATGCTCTTATCCTCTGAACCATCTCTCCAGCCTCAGAAACAAAAGCTTTACTGAACTGGCTTTAGAATGATTTCCTGGATTGATGCCAAAACCACATGCACAGAAAGAAAACACACACAAACAAAACAAAACAAAACAAAAAAACAAACTTCATGAAAAGTTCCTTATATTAAAAAAGACAGTCTCCACAGAATGAAAAGAGAACTCCCAGGAGACAGTCTGCAAAGCGGGGGTCGGAGAGGAGATTGCCATGCACGGAGTACAGAAGAGAACTTCTCAAACTCAACAACCAAAACAGCTTGATCCAAAATGCGCCGTAGGGTTTAAATAGACATTCCTTCAAGGAAGACACCCAATGACCAGTGAACATATGACTAGATACTGAGTATCACTTGCTATCAAGGAAGGATACATCCAAACTACAAGGAGAAATGGCTCAGGAGACAAGACACTTGCCAGCAAACCTGACACCCCAAGTTCAAGCCCAGGGCAGGGAACCACAAAGTGGAAGAATAGAACTGATTCCACAAGTTGTTCTCTTACCTCCACAACCTCTCTTTACACATACACACACACACACACACACACACACACACACACACACACACAGAGGCACAAGCACATTTGTGCATAAATAAATGTAATGTTTTAAAAGAACTATACAGAAAAGAAATACCTTCCATTTTACAGACCAACAGAAAACTTTAAAACAAGAAAATAATACCCATTGGAAAGGACATGGAGAAATCAGAACCTTGGGGCACTGTTGATAAGAATGGAAATGGGGTGATGAGAGGTCTCAGTGGCTGGGCTGTTAGCATTTTGTCAATTTAACACAAGATAGAGGCGTTTTTGGAAAAAGGAACCTCAATTGAGACGATGCCCTTGCCAGCTGGCCCATGGGCAAGCCTGTGGTGAGTTGGGTTTTTAGGGTTTTTGGTTTTGCTTTGCTTTGCTTTGCTTTGCTTTGCTTTGCTTTGCTTTGCTTTGCTTTGCTTACATGATGATCGGTGTGGGAGGGCCCAGCTCACTGTGAACAGCTCTGCCCTGGGGCATGTGGTCCCAATCATATAAGGAGCAGTCTGACCAAGACTTGGGGAGCAAACCAGGAAGCAGCCCTCCTCCACGACCTCTGCACCAGCTTCTGCCTCTAGGTTCCTGCCCTGGCTGCCTTCCATGATCATGAACTGCGATATAGATCTGGAACTGACTGTGAGCATCCGCTTCTGTATTTGCCAGGCACTGAACACAGGGTCCCCAATGGAGAAGCTAGAGAAAGCACCCAAGGAGCTGAAGGGGTCTGCAGCCCTATAGGTGGAACAACAATGTGAACTAACCAGTTACACACACACACCCAGCTCGTGTCACTAGCTGCATATGTAGCAGAAGATGGCTTAGTCGGCCATCATTGGGAAGAGAGGCCCCTTGGTCTTGCAAACTTTATAAGCCCCAGTACAGGGGAACACCAGGGCCAAGAATGTGGGAGTGGGTGGGTAGGGGAGCAGGGCAGGGGGAGGGTATAGGGAACTTTCAGGATGGCATTTGAAATGTAAATAAAGAAAATTTCTAATTAAAAAAAAAGAATCAAAAAAAAAAAAAAAAGAACTGGACTGAAGTAACTCTTTCTCCCCAGGGTTGCTTTTGGTCACAATGTTTTATTGCATCAGTGGAAACACTAATGCTAAGCCCACTTGCTGCTCTTGCCAAGGGCCCAAATTCATTTTGTAGCATCCACATCAAGTGGTTCACAATTGCCTATGACTCCAGATCCTGAAGATCTGGCACCCTCTTCTGACCTCCACAGGGCACAAGCACATACGTGGCAGACACACACATAACAAAAATAAAACCTTTTTTAAAAATGGGATTGCTACAGCTATAGAGAAGAGCAGCATGATCCTGGGGGAGGGGAGCAAGGGAAATTTCCGTGCATTGCAATGATTCTGGCCCTAGGTACATACACAAAAGAATTTAAAACAGGTTCTAGAAGAGATATCTGTGTGCCTATGTTCTTGGGAGTGTCATTCCCAACAGCTACAATGTAGAATCAACTCAGTGGTTTTACCAATAAATAAAGTGTGATTAACACAGACACTTTGGTACTTTACAGACATAAGAGGATGGAAAATCTGACCTCCCACTACAGTATGGGTAAACGGTGTGACTGTTAAACCTAGTGAAATACTCTGGTCACAAAAAGGTAACAGGTCTCAAGCCCACTTTCTCCTTAGAGCATGCAAAACACAGGGACATGAGGTAGATGGAGCCTTCCAGGACTCAAGCGATGGAAACTGAGTTGGTGAACAAATGAGTTTCCATTTCAGAAGATGAGGCGCTCTGGAGACGAGTGGAGGCAATGCTGTACAATGCCAGTGAGGGTAGCTAATGCCACTGATGCGCACATTTAAAATGGTCGGGGTGGCAGGGGGAAAAAACTATACACACACACTTTTTTAAGCTTTTTGACAGGGTTTCTTTTGTGTAGCTCTGGCTGTCCTGAACTTACTCTGCAGACCAGGCTGGCCTCGAACTTGAACTCAAAAAGATCTACCTGCCCCTGCCCCTGCCCCTGCCCCTGCCCACTTCCTCCTGTCCCTTTCCCCCTGGCCCCTGGCCCCTGGCCCCTGGCCCCTGGCCCCTGGCCCCTGCCTCCTGAGTGCTAGAATTAAAGGCCTATGCCACCACCAGCCAGCTGGGATGGCAAATTTTATATTGTGCTAGTTTAACATGACTTATGAAGGTTGAAGGAAAATAGTTGCCATAAAATCTGAAAATTTTTCATTTAGAAATTATAAAAAATGGATAGACAGACATATACCACCAATGCATACACATTACAGAAAAATACTATTAGCTGAGAGTTTTTTTTTAACTCAATTTAAGCTGTGATAGCCTTGATAACTAGCTAGCTCTTGATACACCATAATTTGGATTCACTTCACTGCACTTGACTCCATAAGAGTCAATGTGCTCCCCATCAACTTTAAAATACACCATTCAGATGACAGACAGGAGGGGAATGGTATGATGGTAACATTCATGGTGGAAACCTAGGCCACAGTACATAGGCTTACATTAATTATGGTTCTTCAACACTTCAACCTCCCATCTAGTTTGCCACCCACGACAGGTAGGGGAAAGAAAAGTTAATAGGAAACAAAGGTTGTGGACCTGTTTAGAAATAGTTCTTTGGGGGCAATTCCAATCTTTGTTGTCAGCAGTCCAGTCCACTAGCAAAACACCAACACGAATCAGCAGCAGCAATCCAGTCCACTCAGCAAATGCTAAACATGAATCAGTAGCAGCGGCTTGATCCAGAAGAAACTGCAGGGCTCTGCTGGTCTGTATGAGTCTGGGGGGAGCAGCAAAAAGTACCCAGAATACCACTAGAAGTTCTTTGGTGCATTTCCCTCTAAAAAGTCACAAGAAGCAAGGCGGACCAATGCCAGGGCATTGTTAGCAAAGACCAGCATCCGCAGAGCCCAATGAAGACCAGCAAGGGCAGACAAGGCCAGAGCATCATCCACTGCCTGTTGGGTTACACTTATACCCTTTCCAAACATCACATGTCTTCTCTAGCATCCACTCCAGGAAAACATCACAGACCCTTTCCCCAGGAAGCTTCCAAACCAGCACCACGTGTCTGCTCTCAGCAAAACATCCTCTTACATGTCTGCTTCACCGACACATCCTCTCATAAGACAGCTTCCAAAAACAATCACATGACTCAACTGAATCTCCAATGAAACCTAAAGTCCCCACTTCAACAGTGACTAACAATGTAATAGGAACATAGATGTCCCCCATCCAGTCCCATGGCTTCCCTCCCTCGGTGCATGGAGAGAGATGACAACTGACAACATGAAGAGTGTCTGACTCCAGGGAAGAGCAAGGGATAGGGATGGCCAATTTTCCTAGTAGATGGCTGATGAGAGGAAAAAGGCTCACTCACAGAACTGTTCCTGGCCCTATTGCATTTGGCCAGAGCTTCTGTGGCATTAGACAACATTCCATTTGCCATCTTCCTGATTTAAATTGAATGTTTCTAACTTGGGCCCAGTGCTGTGGCTCAGGCGGTAAAGGCACTTGCCAAGCAAACCTAGCAACCTCAGTTCAACCTCTAGGACCCACAGAAATGTGGACGGAGAGAACTGACTCCATAGCCTTTCCCTCTAACTTCCAAATGTGCAAAGCGGCATGTATGTGTGCACACACTAACACAGACAATAGAATGACTCTACGCTGAGCTTAAGCATAAGATTCGTCATTTTAGAAAGCTGTTACAATATCCTCCAATTACTCAAAAATTGAGAATGTCTGTGTTTTATTAAATTATTCCCCAAAATTTTCACATGTTTAAAATGTACTTGCTTGAAGGCAGGAGAGAAGGCTCCATGGTTAAAAGCACTTGCTGCTGTTCAGGGGGACCTGGCTTTAGTTCCCAGCTGCTCACAACCTGCTGTAAGTGAAGTTGAGGGAATCTGGCCTCCAGGAACACCTACACATACACTCACACAGGCACACACAGATGAACATAACAAACAAATAAATCTTTCAGAATTTGTCAGTTTGTCTTTGAAAGAACACACACACACAGTGTGACAGTCCCTGGAACTAATTCACAGTACTTCCAGGAAACGCCAAAGAAAAACAGGCAGCAGGATAGCAGGAGGTGTGAGCATGCACTCGTGTGTGAGCACAAACACACACACACATGCACACCTCTGTCAGCCAAAGTCTCTGCACATTGCAGTACCTAGAGGGATGCGTGCCTGAAATCCCCTTCTCAGCCACACAGTGACTCAAGACCCCACTCTAGGTCAACCCTTGAACACTTCTAACCAGGAATTGGACCTTCTGTAAAATGCCTGGCTGCCTGAAGTTTGGGCAGGTACCCTGCAACTGTTCCTACACAGGGCCAACCTGCCTTCTGTTGCTCAGCTTCTCTGAAGTGTCAAAACTATAAGAGATAGTGGCTTGTGCCAGCAATCTAGTGTTAGAAGGCTGAAGAAGGGAAGGGGGGAAGGAAGGAGGGACAGAGGGACAGAAGGACGGAGGGATAGACAGTGGGAAGGGAAGAGGAAAAGAAGAAAGAGGAGGAGAGGGGGGAAAAGGGAAGTGGAGAAGGAGAACAAAACAGGCAGACAGACAGACGAGCCTCCCAATGTCTTGGCAGGACTTAAAGCTACAGGTGCCTGAAGTTCCCACAGGCTGTGAGTATCCTTGGCTACATCCCATTAGCCTCCCGTTTGTGCAGAGTTCCCTCAGCGAAGCTTCCCCAACAGCAAGGACTGGACAACCCAACTGCTTTAACACACAGCTCTAGGGGACAAGATGGGACCAAGCCAGAGCAGCTCATTTCCATGCTCTGCCAACTATGCTGCCCCACCCCTCATGCCACCACCTTCTTGTCGAATGTGGCCACCTCTGGAAGAAATATATCCATTACTGCACCGAGCAGCGGTGGCTGAGCAGAGTCTTATGTGTTGGTTGTGGGTAGTTGTACAGGCTGAGGTTGGTAACTATCTACAGAGTCGCTGTGATCACTGAATTTCTTAACACACCTAGAACAGAACCTGGCACACGGTAGCTACTGCAGAGATAACAGCCGCTAATGCTGGAATTAACAGTAATAACGCTGGACAACCCTTACAAAATGCCCAAACCACTAAAAACAGATTAACGTTACAAATTCAACATTAAAATTTAAATTACTTATGAAATAAGGAGCACTGTGAGCAAAGTGGAAAGATAGCTTCAGATGGGAAGAAAATATTTATTTGCAAAGCACTAATGAAAAATTAGTATCTAGAATGTACAAATACTTGCTACAAATCAATAAGAAAAAGTGCTAGAATTAAAAAAAAAAAAAAGCAGCCAGTTGAAACACAATTCACAGAGAAAACCTGAGCAGCCAAAGAAATATGAAGTGGTGCCTGGCTAGGAGTAGTCAGGAAAGACACTTAAAGTTTCGCCAACAATAGATGAAGTGGCAAAAGTCCAGCACTCTGGAAGCTGAGGCAGGAGGATTACACGTTCAAGGTCAGTCTGGTTTACATAGTGTCTTAGTCACTGTCACTGTTGCTGTTGCTGGGATGAGAGACTGTGATTGAAGCCACTTGGGGAGAAAGGGGTTTATTCGGTTTATGTCTCCCCCATACAGTTCATCATTGAAAGAAATCAGGACAGGAACTCAAGCAGGGCAGAACGTGGAGGCAGGAGCTGATGCAGAGGCCATGGAGCCGTGCTGCTTACTGGCTTGCTCCTCATGGCTTGCTCAGCCTGCTTTCTTATAGAACCCAAGGCCACCAGTCCAGAGATGGCACCACCCACATCAATGGTGGTGGACCCTCCAACATCATGACCAGTTCTTAGGGATCCGACGCCTCTGGCCTCTGAAGATGCCTGAACTTACACAAACCCACACATAGACCTACGAAATGAAATTTTTTTTTCAGTGAAATATGACTTCGCATCCCTCACACTGACAAATTCTAAAGCCAGCAATGGAGCAGCGACTGGCAAACATGGCAATGGAGTACCCCAAAATGGATATATTGACCTCCAGATCAATCTAAAAGAGCTTCTCCCTCGGTGCTTAGGCCACACTTCATCAAGCCTAAGACAACAGCGATTACAAGATGCATTGTTATTACGCATGCTGAGAAACAAGTAAAGATTCCCAGGTGCTTGTAAGGCAGAGTGAACACCAGAGATGCTCAAATGAAAAGGAAACCTTTCAGATCCTATGAAATACAGTAATAGTGAAAAAATTAGAAATAGCTTAGCTGCCCATCCATCACGGAAATGGCTCCACGTAGGCAGTATATATTCACACAATGAAATTCTTACTGCAGTTGGAAGTCATAGATCACAGAAATATCGGGGAGTGGAAATAGCGAGACACAGCGTGATGGACAGCTCACATTTGTGAGCACTCGCACCCGAGAAATCGTTTCGAAGTTTTAAAAATTACCTTTTCGTTATAGATGGACCACAGCCGAGTCCTGGGTTTCCCTGAACTTGTGCCCATACTGACTGTGTGACTATATGCCATTTGGTTTTGCCAACTGGGCAGCACAAAGTTCAAAGGAAGTGGAACTTAATTAAATAAATGTGGGTGCAACGGCTGGCGGCTTCTCTCAGCCAGGCAGAAGGGAAGCCAGGCATAGAAAGAGCATGTCTAAAGGGGAAGAAATAAATTAGGCCTTTGATCCCAGCACTCAGAAAGCAAAGGCAGGTGGATCTCTGTGAGTATGAGGCCAGTATGATCTACATTGTGAGTTCTACGCCATCCTGAGCTACATAGTGAGACTGTGTCTCCATTTAAAAAAAAAAAAAAAAACAGTCACATCTGGTATGCCCAGAGCAAACATTATTAAGCCTAGAATAAATGAGGTTCTCAAAAATTACGGCTGTGGTTTGACAAATGCAGTTAAATGGTACGGATACATTGGAAACACAGAAGGAATTTGAGGATTCCATTGGTACAAGTGACTCAGCCTGAGCTGAAAGTATTGGAAAGAAAGAAAGAAAGAAAGAGAGAGAGAGAGAGAGAGAGAGAGAGAGAGAGAGAGAGAGAAAGAAAGAAAGAAAGAAAGAAAGAAAGAAAGAAAGAAAGAAGAGGGAGAGGGAGGAGGAAGGGGAGGAAGGGAGGGAGGGAGGGAGGGAGGGAGGAAGGAAGGAAGGAAGGAAGGAAGGAAGGAAGGAAGGAAGGAAGGAAGGAAGGAAGGAAGGCAGGCAGGCAGACAGGCAGACAGGCAGACAGGCAGGCTCGGAGATTGCTTCATTAGAAACATACAAGGACGCCAGGCAGGCTCTCACATGCCAACAATCCCAGCACTCAGGAAGACTGAAACAGGGAGGCCAGTGTGAATTCAAGACTAGCCTAAGCTATCCCTGGAGATCCTGCCCCAAAAAAACAAAAATGGGTTCAAAGTTCAAGGTTAAATGGTTAAAGGCATTGTCTGCTCTTACAGAGAACCAAGTTTGGTTCCAAGTGCTCATACAATATCTCACTACCATCTAAACTCCAGAGCCAGGGGGTCTAAAGTCCTCTTCTGGTCTCTACAAGGCAACAGGCATATAGGCAAACATTCATGAACATAGCAAATGTTTTTTTTAATTTTAAAAAATAAATGTGGGGGCTGGAGAGATGGCTCATAAGTTAAAAGCACTGACTGCTCTTTCAGAGGTCCTGAGTTCAATTCCCAGCAACCACATGGTGACTCACAACCATCTGTAATGGGGCCTGATGCCCTCTTCTGGTGTGTGTGAAGACAGACAGTGTACTCGTGTACATTTAATAAATAAAATAGAAAGAAAGAAAGAAAGAAAGAAAGAAAGAAAGAAAGAAAGAAAGAAAGAGAGAGAGAGAGAGAGAGAGAAAGGCAGGCAAGAAAGATGGAGTCTTAAAGTGTGCTGTGATTTGTTATGTGATCCTCCTCAACACAATGACTGACACAACTTAAGTGATATATCAGGGCTGAGGGTGGTGCTCTATAGAAGAGAGCCTGCTAAGCTAGCCCAAAGTCCTGCAGTATCCCAAAAACAAACAAACAAACAAACTCCAGAGCAGAGGAGGCCAAGAGAGAGCCTCTGTCTGTCTCACTCTCCTCTCGCCTAGCTTAGGAAATAGCCTACTTCTATGCCCAGTGCCTGTGTGAACAGCCTGCCCCAAAAAGTTGAGCCTTCCATCAAGATCCTTTGCCCTTCTCTCTACACCGCTTCAGAACCTGACCCAGGACACAGCATTTCAGGAAAGCAAGAGGCCTGTGATCTGTGGTCTCCCCGCATCCGTCAGTACTGGTGAATATAAGCAGTTCCTGGGTATTTTCTTCACTCCAATTCCACGCTCTGATTGTGCCACCTAAATTGATTTCTCTGGAACTGCAGGAATTAGCTGACCCTACCCTGTGCCTGTGCATCAGATGGTGCCACTGTCCCGGCTGGAAGAAGACTGCAGTCGCCGCTTGCGGGCCTGCTTGCCCAGCCTGTGTGTGGCTCGTGGACACGGTTTCATTATCAGCTCTGCATCCCCTGCCCAGGCTGAGCCCCAGAGGAATCTGTCTGTGTTATTTATGTTCCCCTTGCTTTCAGCATCTGGGTC
This sequence comes from Mus musculus, assembly GCF_000001635.26. NCBI lineage: Eukaryota > Metazoa > Chordata > Mammalia > Rodentia > Muridae > Mus > Mus musculus. Next base: position 53,223,097 of record NC_000077.6, read on the forward strand.
TGTGAGAACAGTTCTGTCTACAATGCTGTCACTGAGCTGAAAGAAGAGACACTGGTGCTATGACCCTCTTCCCGGGGACCTTCAGGAACTCCTGGAAGTGGCCAGTCACCAGTCACAGCCCAAGCTCTAAAGGGGAAGCAGACAAGTCAGGAGGAGTTCACAGTCTAGGAGGAGGGTGGGACATGGAAGAAGGGTGGGACACATGTAGTGGAGACGTGGCTGGGGTGACTTCCAAGCAGAGTATAGAACACAACTACCATAGGAAAAGAAGGTAAGGCTCAGTGATAGAGTGTTCAACTAGCATGTCTGGAGCTCTGAGTTCAATCCTTAGTACAGATGGGAGGGAGGGAGGGAGGGAGGGAGGGAGGGAGGGAGGGAGGGAGGGAGGGAGGGAGGGGGAGGGAAAGAGGGATGAAGGGAGGGGAGATATGGCAAGCCCCCATTCTGCCCCTGAAGAAGGGTTTGTAGTTAAGAATACTGACCCCAGTCAGACATGATGGTGCACACCTTTAGTCTCAGCTCTCAGGAGGCAGAAGCAGGTATATCTCTTTGAATTCCAGGCCAGCCTGGTCAATATAGTAAGTTCCAAGCAGCCATGACTATATAGTGAAACCCTGTCTCAGTAAGACAAAACAAAACCAAGAAGATTCACACACACACACACACACCGCAAGCCTCCTGATCTGGAATCCCCCGTTTCTCTTGAGCTCACAAGCCCTAGGTCAACCAGAATATAAGGCCTTCCCCCTTGAACAGATCCCTGTCTGAAGCTCAGCCCCTCTGCACACTGGCACCCACTGGCATTCTTGATAGCACAGAAAGCCACCAAGAACATATTAGGGCCAGAACAACAGGCTTGAGACATTCTCCTGCAGTAGAATGGCTAAGAGGAGCTGGGAGGAGATAATACCGGCTGACAGAGGACCAGGGTCATCAAGGAAGAAAGAGGGGCCAGACCTCTGTGTTCATCTCCAGAGATCTTTCCTTGTCAGGGGATGTCATTTTCATGAACTTCAATTGGCTA